>NW_027518849.1:47500-57500 GCF_043159265.1 Tasmannia lanceolata | reverse complement strand
ATGCTTTGGGCGTTTTTGCCCGGATAGGCACCGGAATGCTTGGCCTTGGCTTGTCCTAGCAAGGCATTGCTGGGTTGGGCTCCCTTGGCCTTTTGGGCGCCTTGGACGATGTCTTGCGAAGACCATGGGCACAAGGCCATGGCATATGGTGAGGAAAGGACCACGGTTGCCAAGGTTAGGCACCGGAATGCTTGGCCTTGGCTTGCCCTAGCAGGGCATTGCTGGGTTGGGCTCCCTTGGCCTTTTGGGCGCCTTGGACGATGTCTTGCGAAGACCATGGGCACAAGGCCATGGCATATGGTGAGGAAAGGACCACGGTTGCCAAGGTTAGGCACCGGAATGCTTGGCCTTGGCTTGCCAAAGCAGGGCATTGCTGGGTTGGGCTCCCTTGGCCTTCCGGGCGCCTTGGACACTGTCTTGGGAAGACCATGGGCACAAGGCCATGGCATATGGTGGGGAATGGACCACGGTTGCCAAGGCTAGGCATATAGAGAGGAATCGCATTTTTGCCCGGATAGGCACCGGAATGCTTGGCCTTGGCTTGCCATAGCAGGGCATTGCTGGGTTGGGCTCCCTTGGCCTTCCGGGGGCCTTGGACGCTGTCTTGGGAAGACCATGGGCACAAGGCCATGGCATATAGTGAGGAATGGACCACGGTTGGCAAGGCTAGGCATATAGAGAGGAATGGACCACGGTTGCCAAGGTTGCGCAAGTTTTGGGCATTTTTTGCCCGGATATGCCCAAGTATGCCCCGATAGGCCCGTTACGCCCCGGTATGAACGCGTATGCCCGGATAGACTCGGTATGCCTTGGGATACATGCGTATGCCCCGATAGGCTTGGTACGCCCCGATATGCGCACGTGTGCCCCAGTAGGGCTCGGTATGCCCCGGTATGTACGCGTGTGCCCCGATAGGCCCGGTATGCCCCGATATGCACACGTGTGCCCCAATAGGGGTCGGTATGCCCCGGTAGGTACGCGTGTGCCCCGTAATGCACGTTTCGCAGATCTCCCCGCATGTCCCGCCCCTATATGTAATACTTACTTACTTACTTACTTTCTTTCTTGCTTGCTTGCTTGCTTGCAATGGTTGGGAGTGCCCGGCATGCCCCGCTGCAGAGACCAAGGGCGCAATGACTTGGCACCGCGGATGCCGGGACTCCGGCACTTCCCGTGGCACTGATGGTTGGTTCCAAAGACAAAAGGCCGTGCAAGGCCACCGCACCGCGGATGATTTTGCTCGTGCTGGCGCCGTTGTGTGGCCAAAGAACATGCGCGAATGCTCGTGTCGGAAGGGTTGGTGTCCTGGCCCCGCGGGTGTCACGAATGCTCGGTTGCGAAGACCATGGGACCAGAGCCATGGCACGTCGGATGATGGCTCCAGCTGGCGCCCCGGCACTTTCTGTGGCATTGATGCTCGGTTTCAAAGACAAACGTGCGCAGTGCCAGGGGACCGCGGATGACTGCTCGTGCTGGCCCCGTTGGGCGGCATTGATGGTCGGTTGCAAAGAAAATGCGCGATTGCTCGTGTCGGGGCCCGGCAAGCCAAGGCCAAGCGAGCCATGGCACGTCGGATGATGGCTCCAGCTGGCGCCCCGGCACTTTCTGTGGCATTGATGCTCGGTTTCAAAGACAAACGTGCGCAGGGCCAGGGGACCGCGGATGACTGCTCGTGCTGGCCCCGTTGGGCGGCATTGATGGTCGGTTGCAAAGAAAATGCGCGATTGCTCGTGTCGGGGCCTGGCAAGCCAAGGCCAAGCGAGCCATGGCAACGCGGATGATGGCTCGCTAGTGCTGGCGCCGTGCACAGTGGCCTCGCACACTCGCCCTGCACGCTTCCCTTGCACGCAGCCTTGCACACTAGCCTCGCATGCGAGCCTTGCACCCTAGCCATGCAAACTAGCCTTGCACGGTAGCCATGCACACAAGCCGTGCACATTAGCCATGCGCACAAGCCCCGCACACTAGCCTTGCGCACAACCCTTGCACACAAGCCATGCACTCGAGCAATGCACACAAGCCTTGCACTCAAGCAATGCACACAAGCCCTGGACACTAGCCTTGCACACGGGCCTGGCACACAAGCCTTGGGCACTAGCCTTGCGCACTAGCGTTCCACATGAGCCTTGCACACTAGCCTTGGACACTAGCCTTGCACACAGGCCTTGCACACTAGGCATGCTTGGGCGAGCTGATCCCGCATCAAGTCGACGGGTCTAGGCATTCTTGGGCGCAGATCCCGCATCGTCTCGTCGCGTCTGGGCGCAAACACGTCGCGTCTCGTTGCGTCTTCAGAAGTCGTCGCTAACAGCACCTTTGGTTGCCACTGGTGGTTAGGCTGGTTGGTTGCGCAAACCCTATAGGAGGGTGGCATGCTGGTGGGCGTTTTTGCCCGGATAGGCACTAGAATGTGCAGATTTTGGGCGTTTTTGCCTGGATAGGCTAAGGAATGGGCATGCTTTGGGCGTTTTTGCCCGGATAGGCACCGGAATGCTTGGCCTTGGCTTGTCCTAGCAAGGCATTGCTGGGTTGGGCTCCCTTGGCCTTTTGGGCGCCTTGGACGATGTCTTGCGAAGACCATGGGCACAAGGCCATGGCATATGGTGAGGAAAGGACCACGGTTGCCAAGGTTAGGCACCGGAATGCTTGGCCTTGGCTTGCCAAAGCAGGGCATTGCTGGGTTGGGCTCCCTTGGCCTTCCGGGCGCCTTGGACACTGTCTTGGGAAGACCATGGGCACAAGGCCATGGCATATGGTGGGGAATGGACCACGGTTGCCAAGGCTAGGCATATAGAGAGGAATTGCATTTTTGCCCGGATAGGCACCGGAATGCTTGGCCTTGGCTTGCCATAGCAGGGCATTGCTGGGTTGGGCTCCCTTGGCCTTCCGGGGGCCTTGGACGCTGTCTTGGGAAGACCATGGGCACAAGGCCATGGCATATAGTGAGGAATGGACCACGGTTGGCAAGGCTAGGCATATAGAGAGGAATGGACCACGGTTGCCAAGGTTGCGCAAGTTTTGGGCATTTTTTGCCCGGATATGCCCAAGTATGCCCCGATAGGCCCGTTACGCCCCGGTATGAACGCGTATGCCCGGATAGACTCGGTATGCCTTGGGATACATGCGTATGCCCCGATAGGCTTGGTACGCCCCGATATGCGCACGTGTGCCCCAGTAGGGCTCGGTATGCCCCGGTATGTACGCGTGTGCCCCGATAGGCCCGGTATGCCCCGATATGCACACGTGTGCCCCAATAGGGGTCGGTATGCCCCGGTAGGTACGCGTGTGCCCCGTAATGCACGTTTCGCAGATCTCCCCGCATGTCCCGCCCCTATATGTAATACTTACTTACTTACTTACTTTCTTTCTTGCTTGCTTGCTTGCTTGCAATGGTTGGGAGTGCCCGGCATGCCCCGCTGCAGAGACCAAGGGCGCAATGACTTGGCACCGCGGATGCCGGGACTCCGGCACTTCCCGTGGCACTGATGGTTGGTTCCAAAGACAAAAGGCCGTGCAAGGCCACCGCACCGCGGATGATTTTGCTCGTGCTGGCGCCGTTGTGTGGCCAAAGAACATGCGCGAATGCTCGTGTCGGAAGGGTTGGTGTCCTGGCCCCGCGGGTGTCACGAATGCTCGGTTGCGAAGACCATGGGACCAGAGCCATGGCACGTCGGATGATGGCTCCAGCTGGCGCCCCGGCACTTTCTGTGGCATTGATGCTCGGTTTCAAAGACAAACGTGCGCAGTGCCAGGGGACCGCGGATGACTGCTCGTGCTGGCCCCGTTGGGCGGCATTGATGGTCGGTTGCAAAGAAAATGCGCGATTGCTCGTGTCGGGGCCCGGCAAGCCAAGGCCAAGCGAGCCATGGCACGTCGGATGATGGCTCCAGCTGGCGCCCCGGCACTTTCTGTGGCATTGATGCTCGGTTTCAAAGACAAACGTGCGCAGGGCCAGGGGACCGCGGATGACTGCTCGTGCTGGCCCCGTTGGGCGGCATTGATGGTCGGTTGCAAAGAAAATGCGCGATTGCTCGTGTCGGGGCCTGGCAAGCCAAGGCCAAGCGAGCCATGGCAACGCGGATGATGGCTCGCTAGTGCTGGCGCCGTGCACAGTGGCCTCGCACACTCGCCCTGCACGCTTCCCTTGCACGCAGCCTTGCACACTAGCCTCGCATGCGAGCCTTGCACCCTAGCCATGCAAACTAGCCTTGCACGGTAGCCATGCACACAAGCCGTGCACATTAGCCATGCGCACAAGCCCCGCACACTAGCCTTGCGCACAACCCTTGCACACAAGCCATGCACTCGAGCAATGCACACAAGCCTTGCACTCAAGCAATGCACACAAGCCCTGGACACTAGCCTTGCACACGGGCCTGGCACACAAGCCTTGGGCACTAGCCTTGCGCACTAGCGTTCCACATGAGCCTTGCACACTAGCCTTGGACACTAGCCTTGCACACAGGCCTTGCACACTAGGCATGCTTGGGCGAGCTGATCCCGCATCAAGTCGACGGGTCTAGGCATTCTTGGGCGCAGATCCCGCATCGTCTCGTCGCGTCTGGGCGCAAACACGTCGCGTCTCGTTGCGTCTTCAGAAGTCGTCGCTAACAGCACCTTTGGTTGCCACTGGTGGTTAGGCTGGTTGGTTGCGCAAACCCTATAGGAGGGTGGCATGCTGGTGGGCGTTTTTGCCCGGATAGGCACTAGAATGTGCAGATTTTGGGCGTTTTTGCCTGGATAGGCTAAGGAATGGGCATGCTTTGGGCGTTTTTGCCCGGATAGGCACCGGAATGCTTGGCCTTGGCTTGTCCTAGCAAGGCATTGCTGGGTTGGGCTCCCTTGGCCTTTTGGGCGCCTTGGACGATGTCTTGCGAAGACCATGGGCACAAGGCCATGGCATATGGTGAGGAAAGGACCACGGTTGCCAAGGTTAGGCACCGGAATGCTTGGCCTTGGCTTGCCAAAGCAGGGCATTGCTGGGTTGGGCTCCCTTGGCCTTCCGGGCGCCTTGGACACTGTCTTGGGAAGACCATGGGCACAAGGCCATGGCATATGGTGGGGAATGGACCACGGTTGCCAAGGCTAGGCATATAGAGAGGAATTGCATTTTTGCCCGGATAGGCACCGGAATGCTTGGCCTTGGCTTGCCATAGCAGGGCATTGCTGGGTTGGGCTCCCTTGGCCTTCCGGGGGCCTTGGACGCTGTCTTGGGAAGACCATGGGCACAAGGCCATGGCATATAGTGAGGAATGGACCACGGTTGGCAAGGCTAGGCATATAGAGAGGAATGGACCACGGTTGCCAAGGTTGCGCAAGTTTTGGGCATTTTTTGCCCGGATATGCCCAAGTATGCCCCGATAGGCCCGTTACGCCCCGGTATGAACGCGTATGCCCGGATAGACTCGGTATGCCTTGGGATACATGCGTATGCCCCGATAGGCTTGGTACGCCCCGATATGCGCACGTGTGCCCCAGTAGGGCTCGGTATGCCCCGGTATGTACGCGTGTGCCCCGATAGGCCCGGTATGCCCCGATATGCACACGTGTGCCCCAATAGGGGTCGGTATGCCCCGGTAGGTACGCGTGTGCCCCGTAATGCACGTTTCGCAGATCTCCCCGCATGTCCCGCCCCTATATGTAATACTTACTTACTTACTTACTTTCTTTCTTGCTTGCTTGCTTGCTTGCAATGGTTGGGAGTGCCCGGCATGCCCCGCTGCAGAGACCAAGGGCGCAATGACTTGGCACCGCGGATGCCGGGACTCCGGCACTTCCCGTGGCACTGATGGTTGGTTCCAAAGACAAAAGGCCGTGCAAGGCCACCCCACCGCGGATGATTTTGCTCGTGCTGGCGCCGTTGTGTGGCCAAAGAACATGCGCGAATGCTCGTGTCGGAAGGGTTGGTGTCCTGGCCCCGCGGGTGTCACGAATGCTCGGTTGCGAAGACCATGGGACCAGAGCCATGGCACGTCGGATGATGGCTCCAGCTGGCGCCCCGGCACTTTCTGTGGCATTGATGCTCGGTTTCAAAGACAAACGTGCGCAGGGCCAGGGGACCGCGGATGACTGCTCGTGCTGGCCCCGTTGGGCGGCATTGATGGTCGGTTGCAAAGAAAATGCGCGATTGCTCGTGTCGGGGCCTGGCAAGCCAAGGCCAAGCGAGCCATGGCAACGCGGATGATGGCTCCAGCTGGCGCCCCGGCACTTTCTGTGGCATTGATGCTCGGTTTCGAAGACAAACGTGCGCAGGGCCAGGGGACCGCGGAGGACTGCTCGTGCTGGCCCCGTTGGGCGGCATTGATGGTGTGTTGCAGAGAGCATGTGCGATTGCAAGTGTCGGCCGGGTTTGGGTTCCCTTGGGCTTTCGGGTGCCTTGGACGCTGTCTTGCGAAGACCATGGGCACAAGGCCCCGTCCTGGCCCCTTGTTCGATTCGCTCTCGTCTTGCGCTTGCTTCCAAGGTCCTCCATGACCTTCCCCATGGCCTTGCTAGATCCCCCCCATGACGCATGACCTCTGTCCGTTGATTGGTTTTGAGTGCACACCATGCCCGGCTTGGCACCGTGTTGTCGCGTGAGTGGCATTTGGATCGTGCATGCTGGTGGGCTACCTGCCAATGCGCACAAGCCTTGCACACTAGCCTTGCGCACGAGCCTTGCACAAAAGCCTTGGACACAAGCCTTGCGCACAAGCCATGCGCACAAGCCTTGGACGCTAGCCTTGCACACAAGCCATGCATACAAGCCTTGCTCACAAGCCTTGGGCACTGGCCCATCGCAGTAGCCTTGCACACAAGCCTTGCGCACTAGCTTTGGGCACGAGCCTTGCGCACTTGCCTTGGGCACTAGCCTTGCACACAACCCTTGGGAACTAGCCTTGCGCACCAGCCTTGCCCACAAGCCTTGCACACCAGCCTTGCACACTAGCCTTGCATACAAGCCTTGCACACTAGCCTTGCACACAGGCCATGCTCACTAGCCTTGGGCACTAGCCTTGCACACAGACCTTGGGCACTAGCCTTGCGCACTAGCCT
The DNA here is from genome assembly GCF_043159265.1 of Tasmannia lanceolata. Lineage (NCBI taxonomy): Eukaryota > Viridiplantae > Streptophyta > Magnoliopsida > Canellales > Winteraceae > Tasmannia > Tasmannia lanceolata. The sequence continues at coordinate 50,465 of NW_027518849.1, read as the reverse complement.
TGCCCACGAGCCTTGCACACTAGCCTTGCACGCAGGCCTTGCACGCTAGGCATGCTTGGGCCAGCAGCTCCCGCATCAAGTCGGCGGGTGTAGGCACGGTTGGGCGCAGATCCCGCATCGCCTCGTCCCGTCTGGGCGCAAACCCGTCGCGTCTCGTTGCGTCTTCAGAAGTCGTCGCTAACAGCACCTTTGGTTGCCACTGGTGGTTAGGCGGGTTGGTTGCGCAAACCCTATAGGAGGGTGGCATGCTGCGGGGCGCTGGAATGCGCAGGCTTAGGGCGTTTTTGCCCGGATAGGCACTGGAATGTGCTGGTTTTGGGCGTTTTTGCCTGGATAGGCTAAGGAATGGGCATGCTTTGGGCGTTTTCCCCGGATAGGCACTGGAATGGGCTGGTTTTGGGCGTTTTTGCCTGGATAGGCTAACGAATGGGGCATGCTTTGGGCGTTTTTGCCCGGGTAGGCACTGGAATGCCTGGCCTTGGCTGGGCATTGCTGGGTTGGGCTCCCTTGGCCTTTCAGGCGCCTTGGATGCTGTCTTGGGAAGACCATGGGCACAAGGCCATGGCATATAGTGAGGAATGGACCACGGTTGGCAAGGCTAGGCATATAGAGAGGAATGGACCACGGTTGCCAAGGTTGCGCAAGTTTTGGGCATTTTTTGCCCGGATATGCCCAAGTATGCCCCGATAGGCCCGTTACGCCCCGGTATGAACGCGTATGCCCGGATAGACTTGGTATGCCTTGGGATACATGCGTATGCCCCGATAGGCTTGGTACGCCCCGATATGCGCACGTGTGCCCCAGTAGGGCTCGGTATGCCCCGGTATGTACGCGTGTGCCCCGATAGGCCCGGTATGCCCCGATATGCACACGTGTGCCCCAATAGGGGTCGGTATGCCCCGGTAGGTACGCGTGTGCCCCGTAATGCACGTTTCGCAGATCTCCCCGCATGTCCCGCCCCTATATGTAATACTTACTTACTTACTTACTTTCTTGCTTGCTTGCTTGCTTGCAATGGTTGGGAGTGCCCGGCATGCCCCGCTGCAGAGACCAAGGGCGCAATGACTTGGCACCGCGGATGCCGGGACTCCGGCACTTCCCGTGGCACTGATGGTTGGTTCCAAAGACAAAAGGCCGTGCAAGGCCACCGCACCGCGGATGATTTTGCTCGTGCTGGCGCCGTTGTGTGGCCAAAGAACATGCGCGAATGCTCGTGTCGGAAGGGTTGGTGTCCTGGCCCCGCGGGTGTCACGAATGCTCGGTTGCGAAGACCATGGGACCAGAGCCATGGCACGTCGGATGATGGCTCCAGCTGGCGCCCCGGCACTTTCTGTGGCATTGATGCTCGGTTTCAAAGACAAACGTGCGCAGGGCCAGGGGACCGCGGATGACTGCTCGTGCTGGCCCCGTTGGGCGGCATTGATGGTCGGTTGCAAAGAAAATGCGCGATTGCTCGTGTCGGGGCCTGGCAAGCCAAGGCCAAGCGAGCCATGGCAACGCGGATGATGGCTCCAGCTGGCGCCCCGGCACTTTCTGTGGCATTGATGCTCGGTTTCGAAGACAAACGTGCGCAGGGCCAGGGGACCGCGGAGGACTGCTCGTGCTGGCCCCGTTGGGCGGCATTGATGGTGTGTTGCAGAGAGCATGTGCGATTGCAAGTGTCGGCCGGGTTTGGGTTCCCTTGGGCTTTCGGGTGCCTTGGACGCTGTCTTGCGAAGACCATGGGCACAAGGCCCCGTCCTGGCCCCTTGTTCGATTCGCTCTCGTCTTGCGCTTGCTTCCAAGGTCCTCCATGACCTTCCCCATGGCCTTGCTAGATCCCCCCCATGACGCATGACCTCTGTCCGTTGATTGGTTTTGAGTGCACACCATGCCCGGCTTGGCACCGTGTTGTCGCGTGAGTGGCATTTGGATCGTGCATGCTGGTGGGCTACCTGCCAATGCGCACAAGCCTTGCACACTAGCCTTGCGCACGAGCCTTGCACAAAAGCCTTGGACACAAGCCTTGCGCACAAGCCATGCGCACAAGCCTTGGACGCTAGCCTTGCACACAAGCCATGCATACAAGCCTTGCTCACAAGCCTTGGGCACTGGCCCATCGCAGTAGCCTTGCACACAAGCCTTGCGCACTAGCTTTGGGCACGAGCCTTGCGCACTTGCCTTGGGCACTAGCCTTGCACACAACCCTTGGGAACTAGCCTTGCGCACCAGCCTTGCCCACAAGCCTTGCACACCAGCCTTGCACACTAGCCTTGCACACAGGCCATGCTCACTAGCCTTGGGCACTAGCCTTGCACACAGACCTTGGGCACTAGCCTTGCGCACTAGCCTTGCCCACGAGCCTTGCACACTAGCCTTGCACGCAGGCCTTGCACGCTAGGCATGCTTGGGCCAGCAGCTCCCGCATCAAGTCGGCGGGTGTAGGCACGGTTGGGCGCAGATCCCGCATCGCCTCGTCGCGTCTGGGCGCAAACCCGTCGCGTCTCGTTGCGTCTTCAGAAGTCGTCGCTAACAGCACCTTTGGTTGCCACTGGTGGTTAGGCGGGTTGGTTGCGCAAACCCTATAGGAGGGTGGCATGCTGCGGGGCGCTGGAATGCGCAGGCTTAGGGCGTTTTTGCCCGGATAGGCACTGGAATGTGCTGGTTTTGGGCGTTTTTGCCTGGATAGGCTAAGGAATGGGCATGCTTTGGGCGTTTTCCCCGGATAGGCACTGGAATGGGCTGGTTTTGGGCGTTTTTGCCTGGATAGGCTAACGAATGGGGCATGCTTTGGGCGTTTTTGCCCGGGTAGGCACTGGAATGCCTGGCCTTGGCTGGGCATTGCTGGGTTGGGCTCCCTTGGCCTTTCAGGCGCCTTGGATGCTGTCTTGTGAAGACCATGGGCACAAGGCCATGGCATATAGTGGGGAATGGACCATGGTTGCCAAGGTTAGGCAATATAGAGGGCGGTGGGCGAGTAGGCCAT
>NW_027518849.1:35000-37500 GCF_043159265.1 Tasmannia lanceolata | reverse complement strand
GTGCACATTAGCCATGCGCACAAGCCCCGCACACTAGCCTTGCGCACAACCCTTGCACACAAGCCATGCACTCGAGCAATGCACACAAGCCTTGCACTCAAGCAATGCACACAAGCCCTGGACACTAGCCTTGCACACGGGCCTGGCACACAAGCCTTGGGCACTAGCCTTGCGCACTAGCGTTCCACATGAGCCTTGCACACTAGCCTTGGACACTAGCCTTGCACACAGGCCTTGCACACTAGGCATGCTTGGGCGAGCTGATCCCGCATCAAGTCGACGGGTCTAGGCATTCTTGGGCGCAGATCCCGCATCGTCTCGTCGCGTCTGGGCGCAAACACGTCGCGTCTCGTTGCGTCTTCAGAAGTCGTCGCTAACAGCACCTTTGGTTGCCACTGGTGGTTAGGCTGGTTGGTTGCGCAAACCCTATAGGAGGGTGGCATGCTGGTGGGCGTTTTTGCCCGGATAGGCACTAGAATGTGCAGATTTTGGGCGTTTTTGCCTGGATAGGCTAAGGAATGGGCATGCTTTGGGCGTTTTTGCCCGGATAGGCACCGGAATGCTTGGCCTTGGCTTGTCCTAGCAAGGCATTGCTGGGTTGGGCTCCCTTGGCCTTTTGGGCGCCTTGGACGATGTCTTGCGAAGACCATGGGCACAAGGCCATGGCATATGGTGAGGAAAGGACCACGGTTGCCAAGGTTAGGCACCGGAATGCTTGGCCTTGGCTTGCCAAAGCAGGGCATTGCTGGGTTGGGCTCCCTTGGCCTTCCGGGCGCCTTGGACACTGTCTTGGGAAGACCATGGGCACAAGGCCATGGCATATGGTGGGGAATGGACCACGGTTGCCAAGGCTAGGCATATAGAGAGGAATTGCATTTTTGCCCGGATAGGCACCGGAATGCTTGGCCTTGGCTTGCCATAGCAGGGCATTGCTGGGTTGGGCTCCCTTGGCCTTCCGGGGGCCTTGGACGCTGTCTTGGGAAGACCATGGGCACAAGGCCATGGCATATAGTGAGGAATGGACCACGGTTGGCAAGGCTAGGCATATAGAGAGGAATGGACCACGGTTGCCAAGGTTGCGCAAGTTTTGGGCATTTTTTGCCCGGATATGCCCAAGTATGCCCCGATAGGCCCGTTACGCCCCGGTATGAACGCGTATGCCCGGATAGACTCGGTATGCCTTGGGATACATGCGTATGCCCCGATAGGCTTGGTACGCCCCGATATGCGCACGTGTGCCCCAGTAGGGCTCGGTATGCCCCGGTATGTACGCGTGTGCCCCGATAGGCCCGGTATGCCCCGATATGCACACGTGTGCCCCAATAGGGGTCGGTATGCCCCGGTAGGTACGCGTGTGCCCCGTAATGCACGTTTCGCAGATCTCCCCGCATGTCCCGCCCCTATATGTAATACTTACTTACTTACTTACTTTCTTTCTTGCTTGCTTGCTTGCTTGCAATGGTTGGGAGTGCCCGGCATGCCCCGCTGCAGAGACCAAGGGCGCAATGACTTGGCACCGCGGATGCCGGGACTCCGGCACTTCCCGTGGCACTGATGGTTGGTTCCAAAGACAAAAGGCCGTGCAAGGCCACCGCACCGCGGATGATTTTGCTCGTGCTGGCGCCGTTGTGTGGCCAAAGAACATGCGCGAATGCTCGTGTCGGAAGGGTTGGTGTCCTGGCCCCGCGGGTGTCACGAATGCTCGGTTGCGAAGACCATGGGACCAGAGCCATGGCACGTCGGATGATGGCTCCAGCTGGCGCCCCGGCACTTTCTGTGGCATTGATGCTCGGTTTCAAAGACAAACGTGCGCAGGGCCAGGGGACCGCGGATGACTGCTCGTGCTGGCCCCGTTGGGCGGCATTGATGGTCGGTTGCAAAGAAAATGCGCGATTGCTCGTGTCGGGGCCTGGCAAGCCAAGGCCAAGCGAGCCATGGCAACGCGGATGATGGCTCCAGCTGGCGCCCCGGCACTTTCTGTGGCATTGATGCTCGGTTTCGAAGACAAACGTGCGCAGGGCCAGGGGACCGCGGAGGACTGCTCGTGCTGGCCCCGTTGGGCGGCATTGATGGTGTGTTGCAGAGAGCATGTGCGATTGCAAGTGTCGGCCGGGTTTGGGTTCCCTTGGGCTTTCGGGTGCCTTGGACGCTGTCTTGCGAAGACCATGGGCACAAGGCCCCGTCCTGGCCCCTTGTTCGATTCGCTCTCGTCTTGCGCTTGCTTCCAAGGTCCTCCATGACCTTCCCCATGGCCTTGCTAGATCCCCCCCATGACGCATGACCTCTGTCCGTTGATTGGTTTTGAGTGCACACCATGCCCGGCTTGGCACCGTGTTGTCGCGTGAGTGGCATTTGGATCGTGCATGCTGGTGGGCTACCTGCCAATGCGCACAAGCCTTGCACACTAGCCTTGCGCACGAGCCTTGCACAAAAGCCTTGGACACAAGCCTTGCGCACAAGCCATGCGCACAAGCCTTGGACGCTAGCCTTGCACACAAGC
>NW_027518849.1:22500-25000 GCF_043159265.1 Tasmannia lanceolata | reverse complement strand
CACGTTTCGCAGATCTCCCCGCATGTCCCGCCCCTATATGTAATACTTACTTACTTACTTACTTTCTTTCTTGCTTGCTTGCTTGCTTGCAATGGTTGGGAGTGCCCGGCATGCCCCGCTGCAGAGACCAAGGGCGCAATGACTTGGCACCGCGGATGCCGGGACTCCGGCACTTCCCGTGGCACTGATGGTTGGTTCCAAAGACAAAAGGCCGTGCAAGGCCACCGCACCGCGGATGATTTTGCTCGTGCTGGCGCCGTTGTGTGGCCAAAGAACATGCGCGAATGCTCGTGTCGGAAGGGTTGGTGTCCTGGCCCCGCGGGTGTCACGAATGCTCGGTTGCGAAGACCATGGGACCAGAGCCATGGCACGTCGGATGATGGCTCCAGCTGGCGCCCCGGCACTTTCTGTGGCATTGATGCTCGGTTTCAAAGACAAACGTGCGCAGTGCCAGGGGACCGCGGATGACTGCTCGTGCTGGCCCCGTTGGGCGGCATTGATGGTCGGTTGCAAAGAAAATGCGCGATTGCTCGTGTCGGGGCCCGGCAAGCCAAGGCCAAGCGAGCCATGGCACGTCGGATGATGGCTCCAGCTGGCGCCCCGGCACTTTCTGTGGCATTGATGCTCGGTTTCAAAGACAAACGTGCGCAGGGCCAGGGGACCGCGGATGACTGCTCGTGCTGGCCCCGTTGGGCGGCATTGATGGTCGGTTGCAAAGAAAATGCGCGATTGCTCGTGTCGGGGCCTGGCAAGCCAAGGCCAAGCGAGCCATGGCAACGCGGATGATGGCTCGCTAGTGCTGGCGCCGTGCACAGTGGCCTCGCACACTCGCCCTGCACGCTTCCCTTGCACGCAGCCTTGCACACTAGCCTCGCATGCGAGCCTTGCACCCTAGCCATGCAAACTAGCCTTGCACGGTAGCCATGCACACAAGCCGTGCACATTAGCCATGCGCACAAGCCCCGCACACTAGCCTTGCGCACAACCCTTGCACACAAGCCATGCACTCGAGCAATGCACACAAGCCTTGCACTCAAGCAATGCACACAAGCCCTGGACACTAGCCTTGCACACGGGCCTGGCACACAAGCCTTGGGCACTAGCCTTGCGCACTAGCGTTCCACATGAGCCTTGCACACTAGCCTTGGACACTAGCCTTGCACACAGGCCTTGCACACTAGGCATGCTTGGGCGAGCTGATCCCGCATCAAGTCGACGGGTCTAGGCATTCTTGGGCGCAGATCCCGCATCGTCTCGTCGCGTCTGGGCGCAAACACGTCGCGTCTCGTTGCGTCTTCAGAAGTCGTCGCTAACAGCACCTTTGGTTGCCACTGGTGGTTAGGCTGGTTGGTTGCGCAAACCCTATAGGAGGGTGGCATGCTGGTGGGCGTTTTTGCCCGGATAGGCACTAGAATGTGCAGATTTTGGGCGTTTTTGCCTGGATAGGCTAAGGAATGGGCATGCTTTGGGCGTTTTTGCCCGGATAGGCACCGGAATGCTTGGCCTTGGCTTGTCCTAGCAAGGCATTGCTGGGTTGGGCTCCCTTGGCCTTTTGGGCGCCTTGGACGATGTCTTGCGAAGACCATGGGCACAAGGCCATGGCATATGGTGAGGAAAGGACCACGGTTGCCAAGGTTAGGCACCGGAATGCTTGGCCTTGGCTTGCCAAAGCAGGGCATTGCTGGGTTGGGCTCCCTTGGCCTTCCGGGCGCCTTGGACACTGTCTTGGGAAGACCATGGGCACAAGGCCATGGCATATGGTGGGGAATGGACCACGGTTGCCAAGGCTAGGCATATAGAGAGGAATTGCATTTTTGCCCGGATAGGCACCGGAATGCTTGGCCTTGGCTTGCCATAGCAGGGCATTGCTGGGTTGGGCTCCCTTGGCCTTCCGGGGGCCTTGGACGCTGTCTTGGGAAGACCATGGGCACAAGGCCATGGCATATAGTGAGGAATGGACCACGGTTGGCAAGGCTAGGCATATAGAGAGGAATGGACCACGGTTGCCAAGGTTGCGCAAGTTTTGGGCATTTTTTGCCCGGATATGCCCAAGTATGCCCCGATAGGCCCGTTACGCCCCGGTATGAACGCGTATGCCCGGATAGACTCGGTATGCCTTGGGATACATGCGTATGCCCCGATAGGCTTGGTACGCCCCGATATGCGCACGTGTGCCCCAGTAGGGCTCGGTATGCCCCGGTATGTACGCGTGTGCCCCGATAGGCCCGGTATGCCCCGATATGCACACGTGTGCCCCAATAGGGGTCGGTATGCCCCGGTAGGTACGCGTGTGCCCCGTAATGCACGTTTCGCAGATCTCCCCGCATGTCCCGCCCCTATATGTAATACTTACTTACTTACTTACTTTCTTTCTTGCTTGCTTGCTTGCTTGCAATGGTTGGGAGTGCCCGGCATGCCCCGCTGCAGAGACCAAGGGCGCAATGACTTGGCACCGCGGATGCCGGGACTCCGGCACTTCCCGTGGCACTGATGGTTGGTT
>NW_027518849.1:5000-12500 GCF_043159265.1 Tasmannia lanceolata | reverse complement strand
TTTTGGGCGCCTTGGACGATGTCTTGCGAAGACCATGGGCACAAGGCCATGGCATATGGTGAGGAAAGGACCACGGTTGCCAAGGTTAGGCACCGGAATGCTTGGCCTTGGCTTGCCCTAGCAGGGCATTGCTGGGTTGGGCTCCCTTGGCCTTTTGGGCGCCTTGGACGATGTCTTGCGAAGACCATGGGCACAAGGCCATGGCATATGGTGAGGAAAGGACCACGGTTGCCAAGGTTAGGCACCGGAATGCTTGGCCTTGGCTTGCCAAAGCAGGGCATTGCTGGGTTGGGCTCCCTTGGCCTTCCGGGCGCCTTGGACACTGTCTTGGGAAGACCATGGGCACAAGGCCATGGCATATGGTGGGGAATGGACCACGGTTGCCAAGGCTAGGCATATAGAGAGGAATCGCATTTTTGCCCGGATAGGCACCGGAATGCTTGGCCTTGGCTTGCCATAGCAGGGCATTGCTGGGTTGGGCTCCCTTGGCCTTCCGGGGGCCTTGGACGCTGTCTTGGGAAGACCATGGGCACAAGGCCATGGCATATAGTGAGGAATGGACCACGGTTGGCAAGGCTAGGCATATAGAGAGGAATGGACCACGGTTGCCAAGGTTGCGCAAGTTTTGGGCATTTTTTGCCCGGATATGCCCAAGTATGCCCCGATAGGCCCGTTACGCCCCGGTATGAACGCGTATGCCCGGATAGACTCGGTATGCCTTGGGATACATGCGTATGCCCCGATAGGCTTGGTACGCCCCGATATGCGCACGTGTGCCCCAGTAGGGCTCGGTATGCCCCGGTATGTACGCGTGTGCCCCGATAGGCCCGGTATGCCCCGATATGCACACGTGTGCCCCAATAGGGGTCGGTATGCCCCGGTAGGTACGCGTGTGCCCCGTAATGCACGTTTCGCAGATCTCCCCGCATGTCCCGCCCCTATATGTAATACTTACTTACTTACTTACTTTCTTTCTTGCTTGCTTGCTTGCTTGCAATGGTTGGGAGTGCCCGGCATGCCCCGCTGCAGAGACCAAGGGCGCAATGACTTGGCACCGCGGATGCCGGGACTCCGGCACTTCCCGTGGCACTGATGGTTGGTTCCAAAGACAAAAGGCCGTGCAAGGCCACCGCACCGCGGATGATTTTGCTCGTGCTGGCGCCGTTGTGTGGCCAAAGAACATGCGCGAATGCTCGTGTCGGAAGGGTTGGTGTCCTGGCCCCGCGGGTGTCACGAATGCTCGGTTGCGAAGACCATGGGACCAGAGCCATGGCACGTCGGATGATGGCTCCAGCTGGCGCCCCGGCACTTTCTGTGGCATTGATGCTCGGTTTCAAAGACAAACGTGCGCAGGGCCAGGGGACCGCGGATGACTGCTCGTGCTGGCCCCGTTGGGCAGCATTGATGGTCGGTTGCAAAGAAAATGCGCGATTGCTCGTGTCGGGGCCCGGCAAGCCAAGGCCAAGCGAGCCATGGCACGTCGGATGATGGCTCCAGCTGGCGCCCCGGCACTTTCTGTGGCATTGATGCTCGGTTTCAAAGACAAACGTGCGCAGGGCCAGGGGACCGCGGATGACTGCTCGTGCTGGCCCCGTTGGGCGGCATTGATGGTCGGTTGCAAAGAAAATGCGCGATTGCTCGTGTCGGGGCCTGGCAAGCCAAGGCCAAGCGAGCCATGGCAACGCGGATGATGGCTCGCTAGTGCTGGCGCCGTGCACAGTGGCCTCGCACACTCGCCCTGCACGCTTCCCTTGCACGCAGCCTTGCACACTAGCCTCGCATGCGAGCCTTGCACCCTAGCCATGCAAACTAGCCTTGCACGGTAGCCATGCACACAAGCCGTGCACATTAGCCATGCGCACAAGCCCCGCACACTAGCCTTGCGCACAACCCTTGCACACAAGCCTTGCACTCAAGCAATGCACACAAGCCCTGGACACTAGCCTTGCACACGGGCCTGGCACACAAGCCTTGGGCACTAGCCTTGCGCACTAGCGTTCCACATGAGCCTTGCACACTAGCCTTGGACACTAGCCTTGCACACAGGCCTTGCACACTAGGCATGCTTGGGCGAGCTGATCCCGCATCAAGTCGACGGGTCTAGGCATTCTTGGGCGCAGATCCCGCATCGTCTCGTCGCGTCTGGGCGCAAACACGTCGCGTCTCGTTGCGTCTTCAGAAGTCGTCGCTAACAGCACCTTTGGTTGCCACTGGTGGTTAGGCTGGTTGGTTGCGCAAACCCTATAGGAGGGTGGCATGCTGGTGGGCGTTTTTGCCCGGATAGGCACTAGAATGTGCAGATTTTGGGCGTTTTTGCCTGGATAGGCTAAGGAATGGGCATGCTTTGGGCGTTTTTGCCCGGATAGGCACCGGAATGCTTGGCCTTGGCTTGTCCTAGCAAGGCATTGCTGGGTTGGGCTCCCTTGGCCTTTTGGGCGCCTTGGACGATGTCTTGCGAAGACCATGGGCACAAGGCCATGGCATATGGTGAGGAAAGGACCACGGTTGCCAAGGTTAGGCACCGGAATGCTTGGCCTTGGCTTGCCAAAGCAGGGCATTGCTGGGTTGGGCTCCCTTGGCCTTCCGGGCGCCTTGGACACTGTCTTGGGAAGACCATGGGCACAAGGCCATGGCATATGGTGGGGAATGGACCACGGTTGCCAAGGCTAGGCATATAGAGAGGAATGGCATTTTTGCCCGGATAGGCACCGGAATGCTTGGCCTTGGCTTGCCATAGCAGGGCATTGCTGGGTTGGGCTCCCTTGGCCTTCCGGGGGCCTTGGACGCTGTCTTGGGAAGACCATGGGCACAAGGCCATGGCATATAGTGAGGAATGGACCACGGTTGGCAAGGCTAGGCATATAGAGAGGAATGGACCACGGTTGCCAAGGTTGCGCAAGTTTTGGGCATTTTTTGCCCGGATATGCCCAAGTATGCCCCGATAGGCCCGTTACGCCCCGGTATGAACGCGTATGCCCGGATAGACTCGGTATGCCTTGGGATACATGCGTATGCCCCGATAGGCTTGGTACGCCCCGATATGCGCACGTGTGCCCCAGTAGGGCTCGGTATGCCCCGGTATGTACGCGTGTGCCCCGATAGGCCCGGTATGCCCCGATATGCACACGTGTGCCCCAATAGGGGTCGGTATGCCCCGGTAGGTACGCGTGTGCCCCGTAATGCACGTTTCGCAGATCTCCCCGCATGTCCCGCCCCTATATGTAATACTTACTTACTTACTTACTTTCTTTCTTGCTTGCTTGCTTGCTTGCAATGGTTGGGAGTGCCCGGCATGCCCCGCTGCAGAGACCAAGGGCGCAATGACTTGGCACCGCGGATGCCGGGACTCCGGCACTTCCCGTGGCACTGATGGTTGGTTCCAAAGACAAAAGGCCGTGCAAGGCCACCGCACCGCGGATGATTTTGCTCGTGCTGGCGCCGTTGTGTGGCCAAAGAACATGCGCGAATGCTCGTGTCGGAAGGGTTGGTGTCCTGGCCCCGCGGGTGTCACGAATGCTCGGTTGCGAAGACCATGGGACCAGAGCCATGGCACGTCGGATGATGGCTCCAGCTGGCGCCCCGGCACTTTCTGTGGCATTGATGCTCGGTTTCAAAGACAAACGTGCGCAGGGCCAGGGGACCGCGGATGACTGCTCGTGCTGGCCCCGTTGGGCGGCATTGATGGTCGGTTGCAAAGAAAATGCGCGATTGCTCGTGTCGGGGCCTGGCAAGCCAAGGCCAAGCGAGCCATGGCAACGCGGATGATGGCTCCAGCTGGCGCCCCGGCACTTTCTGTGGCATTGATGCTCGGTTTCGAAGACAAACGTGCGCAGGGCCAGGGGACCGCGGAGGACTGCTCGTGCTGGCCCCGTTGGGCGGCATTGATGGTGTGTTGCAGAGAGCATGTGCGATTGCAAGTGTCGGCCGGGTTTGGGTTCCCTTGGGCTTTCGGGTGCCTTGGACGCTGTCTTGCGAAGACCATGGGCACAAGGCCCCGTCCTGGCCCCTTGTTCGATTCGCTCTCGTCTTGCGCTTGCTTCCAAGGTCCTCCATGACCTTCCCCATGGCCTTGCTAGATCCCCCCCATGACGCATGACCTCTGTCCGTTGATTGGTTTTGAGTGCACACCATGCCCGGCTTGGCACCGTGTTGTCGCGTGAGTGGCATTTGGATCGTGCATGCTGGTGGGCTACCTGCCAATGCGCACAAGCCTTGCACACTAGCCTTGCGCACGAGCCTTGCACAAAAGCCTTGGACACAAGCCTTGCGCACAAGCCATGCGCACAAGCCTTGGACGCTAGCCTTGCACACAAGCCATGCATACAAGCCTTGCTCACAAGCCTTGGGCACTGGCCCATCGCAGTAGCCTTGCACACAAGCCTTGCGCACTAGCTTTGGGCACGAGCCTTGCGCACTTGCCTTGGGCACTAGCCTTGCACACAACCCTTGGGAACTAGCCTTGCGCACCAGCCTTGCCCACAAGCCTTGCACACCAGCCTTGCACACTAGCCTTGCATACAAGCCTTGCACACTAGCCTTGCACACAGGCCATGCTCACTAGCCTTGGGCACTAGCCTTGCACACAGACCTTGGGCACTAGCCTTGCGCACTAGCCTTGCCCACGAGCCTTGCACACTAGCCTTGCACGCAGGCCTTGCACGCTAGGCATGCTTGGGCCAGCAGCTCCCGCATCAAGTCGGCGGGTGTAGGCACGGTTGGGCGCAGATCCCGCATCGCCTCGTCGCGTCTGGGCGCAAACCCGTCGCGTCTCGTTGCGTCTTCAGAAGTCGTCGCTAACAGCACCTTTGGTTGCCACTGGTGGTTAGGCGGGTTGGTTGCGCAAACCCTATAGGAGGGTGGCATGCTGCGGGGCGCTGGAATGCGCAGGCTTAGGGCGTTTTTGCCCGGATAGGCACTGGAATGTGCTGGTTTTGGGCGTCTTTGCCTGGATAGGCTAAGGAATGGGCATGCTTTGGGCGTTTTCCCCGGATAGGCACTGGAATGGGCTGGTTTTGGGCGTTTTTGCCTGGATAGGCTAACGAATGGGGCATGCTTTGGGCGTTTTTGCCCGGGTAGGCACTGGAATGCCTGGCCTTGGCTGGGCATTGCTGGGTTGGGCTCCCTTGGCCTTTCAGGCGCCTTGGATGCTGTCTTGGGAAGACCATGGGCACAAGGCCATGGCATATAGTGAGGAATGGACCACGGTTGGCAAGGCTAGGCATATAGAGAGGAATGGACCACGGTTGCCAAGGTTGCGCAAGTTTTGGGCATTTTTTGCCCGGATATGCCCAAGTATGCCCCGATAGGCCCGTTACGCCCCGGTATGAACGCGTATGCCCGGATAGACTCGGTATGCCTTGGGATACATGCGTATGCCCCGATAGGCTTGGTACGCCCCGATATGCGCACGTGTGCCCCAGTAGGGCTCGGTATGCCCCGGTATGTACGCGTGTGCCCCGATAGGCCCGGTATGCCCCGATATGCACACGTGTGCCCCAATAGGGGTCGGTATGCCCCGGTAGGTACGCGTGTGCCCCGTAATGCACGTTTCGCAGATCTCCCCGCATGTCCCGCCCCTATATGTAATACTTACTTACTTACTTACTTTCTTTCTTGCTTGCTTGCTTGCTTGCAATGGTTGGGAGTGCCCGGCATGCCCCGCTGCAGAGACCAAGGGCGCAATGACTTGGCACCGCGGATGCCGGGACTCCGGCACTTCCCGTGGCACTGATGGTTGGTTCCAAAGACAAAAGGCCGTGCAAGGCCACCGCACCGCGGATGATTTTGCTCGTGCTGGCGCCGTTGTGTGGCCAAAGAACATGCGCGAATGCTCGTGTCGGAAGGGTTGGTGTCCTGGCCCCGCGGGTGTCACGAATGCTCGGTTGCGAAGACCATGGGACCAGAGCCATGGCACGTCGGATGATGGCTCCAGCTGGCGCCCCGGCACTTTCTGTGGCATTGATGCTCGGTTTCAAAGACAAACGTGCGCAGGGCCAGGGGACCGCGGATGACTGCTCGTGCTGGCCCCGTTGGGCGGCATTGATGGTCGGTTGCAAAGAAAATGCGCGATTGCTCGTGTCGGGGCCTGGCAAGCCAAGGCCAAGCGAGCCATGGCAACGCGGATGATGGCTCCAGCTGGCGCCCCGGCACTTTCTGTGGCATTGATGCTCGGTTTCGAAGACAAACGTGCGCAGGGCCAGGGGACCGCGGAGGACTGCTCGTGCTGGCCCCGTTGGGCGGCATTGATGGTGTGTTGCAGAGAGCATGTGCGATTGCAAGTGTCGGCCGGGTTTGGGTTCCCTTGGGCTTTCGGGTGCCTTGGACGCTGTCTTGCGAAGACCATGGGCACAAGGCCCCGTCCTGGCCCCTTGTTCGATTCGCTCTCGTCTTGCGCTTGCTTCCAAGGTCCTCCATGACCTTCCCCATGGCCTTGCTAGATCCCCCCCATGACGCATGACCTCTGTCCGTTGATTGGTTTTGAGTGCACACCATGCCCGGCTTGGCACCGTGTTGTCGCGTGAGTGGCATTTGGATCGTGCATGCTGGTGGGCTACCTGCCAATGCGCACAAGCCTTGCACACTAGCCTTGCGCACGAGCCTTGCACAAAAGCCTTGGACACAAGCCTTGCGCACAAGCCATGCGCACAAGCCTTGGACGCTAGCCTTGCACACAAGCCATGCATACAAGCCTTGCTCACAAGCCTTGGGCACTGGCCCATCGCAGTAGCCTTGCACACAAGCCTTGCGCACTAGCTTTGGGCACGAGCCTTGCGCACTTGCCTTGGGCACTAGCCTTGCACACAACCCTTGGGAACTAGCCTTGCGCACCAGCCTTGCCCACAAGCCTTGCACACCAGCCTTGCACACTAGCCTTGCATACAAGCCTTGCACACTAGCCTTGCACACAGGCCATGCTCACTAGCCTTGGGCACTAGCCTTGCACACAGACCTTGGGCACTAGCCTTGCGCACTAGCCTTGCCCACGAGCCTTGCACACTAGCCTTGCACGCAGGCCTTGCACGCTAGGCATGCTTGGGCCAGCAGCTCCCGCATCAAGTCGGCGGGTGTAGGCACGGTTGGGCGCAGATCCCGCATCGCCTCGTCGCGTCTGGGCGCAAACCCGTCGCGTCTCGTTGCGTCTTCAGAAGTCGTCGCTAACAGCACCTTTGGTTGCCACTGGTGGTTAGGCGGGTTGGTTGCGCAAACCCTATAGGAGGGTGGCATGCTGCGGGGCGCTGGAATGCGCAGGCTTAGGGCGTTTTTGCCCGGATAGGCACTGGAATGTGCTGGTTTTGGGCGTTTTTGCCTGGATAGGCTAAGGAATGGGCATGCTTTGGGCGTTTTCCCCGGATAGGCACTGGAATGGGCTGGTTTTGGGCGTTTTTGCCTGGATAGGCTAACGAATGGGGCATGCTTTGGGCGTTTTTGCCCGGGTAGGCACTGGAATGCCTGGCCTTGGCTGGGCATTGCTGGGTTGGGCTCCCTTGGCCTTTCAGGCGC
>NW_027518848.1:0-15000 GCF_043159265.1 Tasmannia lanceolata | reverse complement strand
TATTGGAAAAACTCATATAAGCAAAAAATCTCAAATATCCTTGATCATGAGACATATACTTGTCACTATAAATAAGAACCATGATTCCGACAGTAGTGATTAGTATTGACATAATAGAAGTAAGTGGGTCGATCAAGTGTCCGAACTCTAAGGAAAAATCATTATTGATGGTCCAAGACCATAGATATTGATAGATGGAACTGCCATCTATTTGTTGAACAGACAGATCGGCCGAAAAAACCATAACTATACTTAGCAATGAAACACTGGGAAAAGCCCACATACGACGAAGATTTTTTGTTGCGGTCGGAACAAGCAGAAGTCCCAATCCTATTGACATAGTAACTGGAAGTGGAACGAAAGGTATGATCCATGCATATTGATATATGGGTTGCATAATCAAATCAAACTTTTTTTTTTTATTCTTATTAATTTTTCCGATTCACCAGCTCTTATCTTTTTTGTAAAGAGCAATAATCAAATAAATAAAAAAATCAAGATATAAAAACTCAAATATTATTTTGAATTCTTCATTATTCTGATTCTTTCCCAGATATTTGAAAAATTCAAATCAAGAAGTTACAATTGTTCAAATAACCAAGTTACTGCTTAAAAATGACTACCTAGTGATTAACTAAGATATTTATTGAGATACAGAATATGAGATTTTCAATCATTCCACTATTACGGTGATTTATATCCATATAGTAATAAGGAAAAAGAATTACACCAAAATAGTACTTGATTCTGATATGAATTATAGGATCCACCAATAACTCGACCTAATAAAATAACACCTAGTTATTTTAGTTAGTTTATTTGGAGTCATTGACTAATTCATTCTGGAACTGATTGATTGGCTTCTAGTCAAATAAAACAAACATATTTTATGGAAAATCCTACGATACTCGTCATTTCGCATAGAGCTGAAATAATAAATTACTAAAATGACCTTTATCAAGTAATGTATCGTTTAAGAGATTAACTACATGATCTCATTTGAATTTAAATTATGGGTACTCCATTCTCGAGTTTGATCAATTAATCGAAAAAATTTTATATTATTGTTTTCTTAAATTAGGTAAGGGTAAAATGTATGGGTTCTTAAGTTTTTTGATTTGATTTATTAAATGTAACATGACGATATATAAATAGACTGAGATATAAATTGGAACCCTTTTTTTTTTTTCATCCCTAGTTATACTATATGTGATGCGCACATATCTGTATTTTTTATGTTATGAAGGAAGTATCCACTATGGAATAGATATAGATAATGGATAGAAAGAACGATTTATTTTGAACAATACAATACATGTCTTTCACATCCAACTATAAAAATGAGAAACCTCTTTCTTTTAAAATGGCAGTTCCAAAGAAACGTACTTCTATGTCAAAAAAGCGTATTCGCAAAAATATTTGGAAGAGAAAGGGATATTGGGCCGCGATAAAAGCTTTATCCTTAGCTAAATCTATTTCTACCGGGCATTCAAAAAGTTTTTTTGTGCAACAAACAAGTAATAAAGCCGCGGAATAATCTGAATGAATCGACATGACTCGATGAATTGGATGATTTAGAAGATGAATAATTTACATTTTACATTAACGAATTTTGGAACTCATCAATATGAGATAGAACTGGATGTTGTGGTATGTAGAATAATAATTCGCCTGTCTAATTGAGTTCTAAAAACGATTGATTTCCGTTTTGTTTTGTTTGAAAAAAAAAAAAAGAAGTCATTAGATAGAAGATAAAGGTTTCACTTTTCATTCCTTATAGTATTCTAGAATGGTATTCTATTAGATTTTTATAATTTGCGAGATGGGGATTGTAACTTTCCCCATCAATTCGCTTTCACAATAACAAAAATCTCATTTTTATGTCGGATCCATGAAATGAGATAAATGAGAAATGAATCATAAAAAAAAAATGAGATAGAAAAAAAAGGACAATTTTTAGTTGTATACCTCGACTGAGGACATAACCCTCTAGTTCCAACTGGTCCAGGGGGACTTATACTCCGTGAAAATGATTGTTAAAACTGACACCATACACTATACTAAGTTAAGTATTATTGAACGTTCAAATATTTATTTGAACGAGTTTTTTGATTCATCGATTCTAATCTTTCCTAAGATCGATTGGATTGAATCCATCAATCTCGACGATTGAACATAGTATGGGCTATTATTATTTCGATCAAGCCGCCATGGTGAAATCGGTAGACACGCTGCTCTTAGGAAGCAGTGCTAGAGCATCTCGGTTCGAATCCGAGTGGCGGCATCCCCTAAAAGGGGCAAGATAAATCCTATCTTATAAGGAATTCAATTCCTTTCCTTATTTCCATTCCATAATTGAGGAACACACACCCCCCCTTTTTTTTTTTACAAAATAATTTTTTATGATATTTGCGACTTTAGAACATATATTAACTCACATATCTTTTTCGATCATTTCAATTGTTATTACGATTCATTTGATGGATTTATTAGTCCATCAAATCGTAGGAATATGTGATTCATCAGAAAAAGGCATTATAGCTACTTTTTTCTGTATAACAGGATTATTAATAACTCGTTGGATTTATTTGAGACATTTCCCGTTAAGTGATTTATATGAATCATTAATGTTCCTTTCATGGAGTTTCTCCATTATTCATATGGTTCCTAAAGTGGGGAACCATAAAAATAATTTAAGCGCAATAACTGGGCCAAGTGCTATTTTTACCCAAGGCTTTGCCACTTCAGGTCTTTTAACTGAAATGCATCAATCCGCAATATTAGTACCCGCCCTACAATCCCAGTGGTTAATGATGCACGTAAGTATGATGTTATTGAGCTATGCAGCTCTTTTATGTGGAGCGTTATTATCAGTAGCTTTTCTAGTCATCACATTTCGAAAAAACACAGATATTGTTGTTAAAACCAATCATTTATTAATTGGGACATTTTCCTTTGGTGAGATCCAATACTTGAATGAGAAAAGAAGTGTTTTACAAAACACTTCTTTTCCTTCATTTAGAAATTATCACAGGTATCGATTGACTCGGCGATTGGATCATTGGAGTTATCGTGTCATTAGTCTAGGGTTTATCTTTTCAACCATAGGTATTCTTTCGGGAGCAGTATGGGCTAATGAGGCATGGGGGTCTTATTGGAATTGGGACCCCAAGGAAACTTGGGCATTTATTACTTGGACCATATTCGCGATTTATTTACATACTAGAACAAATCAAAGTTTGCAAGGTGTTAATTCGGCAATTGTAGCTTCTATCGGATTTCTTATAATTTGGATATGCTATTTTGGGGTCAATCTATTAGGAATAGGACTACATAGTTATGGTTCATTCACATTAACAGCGAATTGAAGAAGGGACTTGAAGAATACATGGGAACATCAATCTCCAATATATAACGAAAATTAGTGTGAGTTTTTGAGAACCATTTGAATCAAGTAGTAATTCAAATGGTTCTCAAAAACTCCAGATGTATCTGATTACAATTCCAATTCACTTCATTTTTTTTTTTTCAGTGTACAGCGACCGATTTTGTAAATCACAGGATTATTTGACTTTATTTCTTATTTATGAAAACTATTTATGAAAGTAATTAGATAGAATAGCTTCTACCTTCTCAACTGATAGTGAGAGAACGAAATCGGGATAAATACCGATACCTATTACGGGTAGAAAGATACAGATCGAAACAAATAGTTCTCGCGGTCCAGAATCCACAAAGTAGGAGTTTGTAACATTGAATAGTTTGTATCCATAGAACATCTGGCGTAACATAGATAATGAATAAATAGGAGTTAATATCATTCCAATTGCCATTACAAAAGTAATTAGTATTTTTGGCATTAAAAGGTATTTTGGGCTGGTAATTATTCCAAAAAAGACTACCAATTCTGCAACAAAACCACTCATTCCTGGCAGTGCAAGCGAAGCCATCGAGAAGCTACTTAACATGGTAAATATTTTTGGCATTGGGGTAGCTATTCCTCCCATTTCATCGAGATAAACAAGACGTATTCTATCGTAACTCGTTCCTGCCAAGAAAAAGAGTGCAGCACCAATAAATCCATGAGAAATGATTTGTAAAATGGCTCCATTGAGTCCCATATCAGTTATGGAAGCAATTCCGATAATTGTGAAACCCATATGAGATACGGAGGAATAGGCTATTCGCTTTTTTAAATTGCGTTGACCGGGAGAAGTTGAAGCTGCATAGATTATTTGAATCGTTCCGACTATCATCAACCAGGGAGAAAATATAGAATGAGCATGGGGTAATAATTCCATATTGATCCGAACCAATCCATATGCTCCCATTTTTAATAAAATTCCAGCTAGAAGCATACATGTACTGTAATGTGCTTCTCCATGGGTATCTGGTAACCATGTATGTAGGGGTATAATCGGTGATTTGACAGCATAAGCAATAAAGAAGCCAAAATAGAATATTATTTCCAATGCCGCGGGATACGATCGATTAGCTGATGTTTCAAAATTTAATGTTGGTTCATTGGAACCATATAAACCCATACCTGGAACTCCCATTAAGAGAAAAATGGAACCCCCCGCAGTGTACAAAATGAACTTTGTAGCTGAGTACAGACGTTTCTTACCTCCCCACATGGATAAAAGTAGGTAAACAGGAATTAATTCTAACTCCCACATGATGAAAAAAAGTAAAAGGTCTCGAGAAGAAAATGATCCTATTTGACCGCTGTACATTGCTAACATCAGGAAATGGAACAATCGCGAATCTCTAGTAACTGGCCAAGCCGCTAAAGTAGCTAAAGTAGTGATGAATCCCGTCAGTAAAATGGGTCCGATGGAAAGTCCATCGATCCCGAGTCTCCAGTGAAAATACAAAATATTTATCCATTTATAATCCTCCTCCAATTGGATTAATGGATCGTCCAATTGGAAATGATAACAGAATGCATAGGTCGTTAGAAGGAGTTCTAACAAGCAGATGCATATAGTATACCATCTCACCACCTTATTTCCTCTATGAGGGAGAAAGAAAATTGATGAACCCGCGGATATTGGAAAAACAACAATTATTGTTAACCAAGGAAAATAACTCGTGGTAAAGACAAGATAGACTTTGACCATAAAAACCCGCGCTCGAAATAATATATTTTCTCGAGTACGGGTTTTTGTCGGTAAAGAAGAATCAAATGGATTCAAGTAGAGTTTTACGGAACGTATCAATAAGCTAGACCCATGCTGCGAGTTGTCTCATGCCATAAATAAACCCGGACACTCAAGAAATCTGTTGGACAAGCGGATTCACATCTCTTACAACCTACACAGTCTTCTGTTCTTGGAGCAGGAGCAATTTGCTTAGCTTTACATCCGTCCCAAGGTATCATTTCCAATACATCTGTGGGGCAGGCTCGTACACATTGAGTACATCCTATACATGTATCATAAATCTTTACTGAATGTGACATTGTGTCTATCAATTTTTTGAACGTTATCAATTTTCGATCTGGTAAAATCGGTAGTAAATGAATCATATATTGTAGATACCAGATGAATCAGTAGTTTACCAGAATTGATTTTTTTTTAGAATCAATTTACCTCTGGATCTGTTTAGGAAAGAGGACCAAGATACTTTGATTTCTTACGTTTCAGCAAACATGGTCATACGAGTCATATATGCTAATTTTAATTGGTGAATATAATATTATATATATCTGTCTTTTTTTATATCATTATGACTATTTATTCAACAAGTTCGATTGATTGATACGAGTTGATTTTCTGTTACGATGGATCGACGAAACAATAGCTGGCCCAATAGCTGCTTCAGCGGCTGCAATAGCTATAACAAAGATCGAGAAAATGTCTCCTTTTAATTGTCGACTATCAAATAAATCAGAAAACGTTACGAGATTCATATTAACCGCATTCAGTATAAGCTCAAGACACATAAGTGCTCTAACCATATTTCGACTTGTGATCAATCCATAAATACCAATAGAAAATAAATAGGCACTCAAAATAAGTACATGCTCGAGCATCATTGACCAACTCCTCATCAATCTCGATTCATTTCAATATGAACAACAATTTCACTGATTGACTCGAATATAAAACAAGTACGGAACAAAGGAAGGTATTGGTAATGGATCGAACTAAAACAAAACCCTTTTTAATTTAATATATGAACAATAAATATATAAATTGAATTGAAGCAAAATGGATGTAATAACAATACAAGAAGACAGAACAAGGCCTTATTTATTTTTATTTTAAATTTATTTTAATTTTATTTTGGATTTCTAATTCATTTCTAATTCTAAGTATTTATTACTGACGAGCCATAGCAATTGCACCTATCAAGGCAACTAAAAGAATTATAGAAATGAGTTCAAATGGAAGATAAAAATCTGTTGATAAATGAATCCCAATTTGTTGAACATTACTTATCAGGTCCTGCTCTATAATCTGGTTTGATCCTGTAGTCCAAATAATCCCATACCATGACGTATCTGAAATAGTAGTAATTAGTGAAAAAAGAATACTTGTACAAACCAGTGAAGTGACCCCATCTCCAACGGTCCAAAGATAGAAATCATTGTAATATTCTGAACCATTCATGAACATCACAGCAAATATGATTAAGACATTTACAGCTCCCACGTAAATAAGGAGCTGTGCAGCAGCTACAAAATAGGAGTTAGATAGAATATGGAATAAGGATATACAAACAAGAACCAATCCCAATGAAAAGGCAGAAAAAATGGGATTGGTAAGTAATACCACTCCTAGACCCCCTAGTATAAGACCTGATCCCAAAAATACTAAAAGAATATCATGTATTGGCCCAGGTAAATCCATTATGTATAAAATAAGAGATAAAAAAAAGTTGAAATATTTCATGACCTTACTGACCCAGCCAGGAAAAAAGAGGTTACCTTGTTTTTTTCTTGTATATGATACGTTTCTAATTGAATCGTAATGGGGTCTGGATTGAGGTAGATACAGTTATTGGACTAATTCCACTTCTGTATCCGAAAGAGTAGTTCGGAGTTTGATATTCCGAAATCATCATGACTATATTCATATATTCTAAATCCAAATCAAGCCGCGATTCTCACCAATCAATAGTTATGATTTGTAGTTACTGACCAACCAAAATGAAAGAAGCTTCACTCCTTTAGATCAAAAATGAATCTTAGTCATTGGTAATCGTTATTGAATCAAGGGGTTTATCTGTGGTTATTTTAATTTGAGTCGAATTCATAATTGTTCGAATTGTGTAATCCCCAATTACTGACATTGGTAACCGACCCAAAGCAATTTGATTATAATTCAATTCGTGACGATCATAAGTGGAAAGTTCATATTCTTCAGTCATTGATAGACAGTTTGTTGGACAATACTCGACGCAGTTACCACAAAATATACAGATTCCAAAATCAATACTATAATTAAGCAACCGTTTCTTTCTAATATCTGTTTCCAATCTCCAATCAACAACGGGTAGATCTATGGGACATACACGAACACATACTTCACAAGCAATGCATTTATCAAATTCAAAGTGGATTCGACCACGGAAACGCTCTGATGTGATCGATTTTTCATAAGGATATTGAATAGTTATAGGTAAACGATTCGCGTGGGATAAGGTAATCATGAAACTTTGACCAATGTACCTTGCAGCTCGTACTGTTTGTTGACCATAATTCATGAACCCAGTCATCATAGGGAACATATCGTGGCTATCCATGAATAATTTGATATTTCTTTCTCTTGCTTAAGGGAGGTTATGAATCTAGAGTATCATATACTGTTACAGTGAAAGGAGTTGGGAAGAAGTTGTCAATAATAGATTACCCAGAGAAATGGGTAAAAGAAATTTCCATCCAAGATTTAATAGTTGGTCCATTCTCATCCTAGGTAAAGTCCATCTTGTTGTGATAGGAATGAACAGGAACAAATAAGCTTTAGCTAATGTAATAAGGATACCAATCGTTGTTCCAAATACTCCCCCCGTTTTATTTATTCCGAAAAGTTCAGGAATGAATATGTACGGAATAGAGAGATTCCACCCGCCCAAGTAAAGAACTGTTACAAATAATGAAGAAACTAGTAGATTTAGGTAAGAAGCAACGTAAAATAAACCAAATTTGATACCTGAATATTCGGTTTGATAACCCGCTACTAATTCTTCTTCTGCTTCTGGTAAATCAAAAGGTAATCTCTCACATTCTGCTAGGGAAGAAATTATAAAAACTATAAACCCTATGGGTTGACGCCACAGATTCCATCCCCAAAACCCATATTTTGACTGTGCCTCAACTATATCAATTGTACTTGAACTGTTAGATAATCATAGTCGATGATAACATCACTGTTCCCATCGCTATTTCAGAACCGTACATGAGACCTCAGCTTCATACGGCTCCTCGATGGCCACAAATAAATCTAAGGACTGATTCAGTATTACCTCGGCATTTTTTGAGAGTGAATAGAGTAAAGATGCATCAGGGAGTCCCTAATTAGACCAATGGAATTCTGTCTGCTATAATAACAAATTCAAAGTGCTTCCGAATTGCTCTCATAATTTATTTTATAATTAATATTACAATTTATCTTTGTTCAGTAATAGCTTAATCTTTCAATAAAATACTCGTTGTATCAATAGATATTTCTACCCATATCTTTCGATTACGAAAAAGAATTAGACACTCTACATTAGTTCATTTCATGAATCATGATAAGAAGCCTATCTGTATTAATACGGATGGGATGGAGGAAAGAAAGAATAAAGAAAGATCTATTACTATTTATTTTTCCTATTGCATTCCATTTCTTTCGTTCCTGTTCTTCTTTCGCAGAAGAGGGGATTCTCAAAAAAAAATAAAGGATTACTTCGTTCCCGATAGTCATTTCTTTAATCAGTGGATAGGAGCATACTCTGGATCGGAATCATGGGGAAGTACTGCTTGATCATTTCTACCAACTTAAAGCCCTCATTATGATTCCTTTTATGCAAAAATATCCCTTTGGTTTTTGATACCTTACATTATTTCCATGACGAATCCTTTGTGTACCTTGGTGTTCCTAACCGTCCACTCATTTTTGATTGATTCCCGATATGATAATGCATACAATAACAATTGTAGAAACTCCATACAGTTGATCTTTTGCACCCGCTTCAAGTCATGATGACTAATCAACCAATCTTGGGGTAAACAGTTTCCACCGCTTATCTTTACTTACACTTTCCTCTCGTACATAGGGAATGAGAATCAATCTTCTTACTGCGAATTCATAAGCTGTTTTGTTTCACTCATATAACCATCTCGTTTAGTTCATCAACCTAAATGGTGAATAAAAAAATCAAGATATCTATTCAATACATTCAACCTCTTTCCTAGAAATAAAGGAAAGAAATAAAAGTTAATGTTGCAACGAATCACACGTAGAGATATTGATAACACACATGGAGTTAATGGTATTTCATAACTAATAGATTGAGCAGCAGCTCGTAGACCACCTGAAATATTTATTATTCGATCCATATCCTGACATAAGAAGTCCAATAGGAGCAATACTGGAAATGGCGATCCACAAAAAAACACCTATACCGAGATCGGCTAGAACAAGGCGATAGCCAAAAGGAATTACTGAATAACTTAGTAGAATTGATATGACCGCTATGGATGGCCCGATACTGAATAAACGAATATCTCCTCTAGATGGGAGAAGATCCTCTTTGAAAAGCAGTTTTGTCCCATCCGCTAGAGCTTGAAGAATTCCCAAGGGACCAGCATATTCAGGCCCAATACGTTGTTGTATCCCTGCGGATATTTCTCTTTCTAACCACACAATCACGAGTACCCCTATTGTGATCCCCGATACGGGAGTAAAAATAGGGACAAGCGTCCCTATAAGGCCATAGCCTTCTTTTAAAGATTCCGATCTGGAAAAAGAATTGATAGCTTGTACTTCTGTCGTATCAATTATCATTTCAACGATCAACTTCTCCCATAATGATATCTATACTACCTAGTATCGTCATGATATCAGCCAATTTCATTCTTTTAACTAGCTGAGGAATAATTTGCAAATTTATGAAACCCGGTGGACGAATTTTCCATCTCCAGGGAAAAACACTATTATCTCCTATCAGAAAAATTCCTAATTCTCCTTTTGGGGCTTCTACTCTCACATAAAGTTCTTGTTTTAACAATTCAAAGGTGGGAGAAGGTTTTTTACTAATGAATCGGTATTCAAAATCGTTCCATTCAGAATCCTTTGCTCTATCAAAGCGTCGTACTTCTAAATTCTCATAGGGTCCCCCCGGAATTCCTTCCAGAGCCTGTTGAAGAATTTTTATAGATTCCGTCATTTCACTGATTCGTACTAAATAACGAGCTAATGAGTCTCCTTCTTTTTGCCATTGGACTTCCCAATCGAATTCATCGTAACACTCATAATGATCAACTTTACGAAGATCCCATTGGATTCCGGAAGCTCGTAGCATTGGTCCCGATAAACCCCAATTTATTGCTTCCTCTCCACCAATAATGCCCACTCCTTCAACTCGTTCCAAAAAAATAGGATTCCGCGTAATAAGCTTTTGATATTCAACAACTCCTGTTAAAGAATAATCGCAGAAATCCAAACATTTATCTATCCATCCGTGAGGTAGATCAGCAGCTACTCCTCCGATACGGAAATAATTATGCATCATTCGCATACCTGTGGCAGCTTCGAATAGATCATATAGCAATTCTCTCTCTCGGAAAATATAGAAGAAAGGAGTCTGTGCACCGATATCTGCCATAAAAGGCCCAAGCCATAACAAATGAGAAGCTATACGACTTAGCTCCAGCATAATAACTCTGATATAACTGGCTCTTTTAGGTACTTGAATATTTCCCAATTGTTCGGGGGCATTTACCGTTATTGCCTCTGTGAACATAGTAGCTAAATAATCCCAACGTGTTACATACGGCAGATATTGTATAATTGTTCGGTTTTCCGCAATTTTTTCCATTCCTCTGTGTAAATAACCCAATATAGGTTCACAGTCAATAACATCTTCACCATCTAGAGTAACAATGAGTCGAAGAACACCATGCATTGATGGGTGGTGAGGGCCCATATTGACTATCATGAGGTCTTTTTTTGTAGCCGGTACAGTCATATGCTTTCTTCCCCGATTCATTATTCCATGAATTGTTGAAAACGAAACAAAGTTCATCAAAATTCAAGATCTAATAAACCAAAAAATTCAAATGAATCCTCAAATTAACGATTTTTTGGCTCCCGAATATCCAACTGACCAATTAATTCCTTATAACGTACTCTATTTTTTTTTGACAAATAAGCCAGCAGCCGTTGACGTTTTCCCAGAATTTTTCGCAGACCTCTCTGAGATAAATAGTCTTTTCTGTGAAATTCAAAATGTGCAGTAAGTCTCCGTATCTTATTGGTGAAATTGAATACTTGAAATTCAACAGACCCTTTGTTTTTTTCTTTTTCTTCTTGCGGAATAACCGAGATAAATAAATTTTTTACCATAAAAAAGAATAATTCTTCTCTCTTTTTTTTTTTCTTTCGTTCCCACAAATATGGATTTTACCGATCAGGAATAATAATAAAATGATAATGCCAGTCATTTCGATCTGGTACACACAATAATCTGGATTTATTCATATAATAACTTTTTCTATTTAAATTGAATTAATAAATCCAATTTAATTTGTAATTTGATTCGGATACAATACATAGAAAGGGATGGTACATTTCTGGACCCACGAAAGAGAATGATTTGGGTTTAAGAAGATTCTGTTGATTCATTCCTAGGTCCAATTGATACGTCATTGAATCAGTATCATGTGTCAGAATGTAATGTAACACAACGTGTGTGTACACCTGTCTGTCTTCATATATCGGCTATGATACATGATGTATATAAAATGTACCATTAACTAATTCTGAATCGTGGATACATATATATTCTTGACATACTGAAACGACTGCCATTATTCGTATCAAACCAATAGCGATTCATACAAGCTAAATCTTCTAATCGATAATTGGGCCAAAGAAATAATTTGAATTGAATGAATTTATTTGTATCTGTATCAAGACACTTGTCCTCATCCAAAAATTGCCCAGAGTTCTTTACGTTATTCTCATTGAAAAATACTGGATTTATATCCACAATATTCTCATTACTGAAATTGAAACACATTAAAATTCTCAATTTTCTACGACGTCTAGGAGATAGAATATTTTCAGGAACAAGAAAATCATAATGATTTTCATCTCCATTCATAAGCATCTTTCCATGTTGTGCAATAGATCCATTGAAAGAATTCTCATCAACATATTTTTTTTCTCGACGTTCTCGATTAGTTTGGTGTTTACTCTTATGGACCAATGAAATGCCTATGGTTTGATACATAATAAATTGTCCATCCCGTTTTATAGACAGGCGGGCTGGTTCAATAATAAATATTCCCCTTTTTATCAATTCCGTAAGAGTGAGATCCTTCTGAATCAACATTACGTCCAGGCGCATTTCTCCTCTTTGAATAGAGGATATAGCAATTTCCCTTGGATTTATCAGTCTAAGCAGGAGGCAATATACCTTGATATTATTGATCATTCTTTGATTCAAAGAATCGTCCCATCTCAATTGAAAAAGCAAATATCTTTTTAGGAAGAACTCTAGTTCTGCTTCTCTGTTGCTCTTGTATTTTCTTTTCTTTCTCCTTTTTTTAATGTCTGATTCCGCGTAATCCTTTTCAACATATTTTTTTTTTTTTTGTGCATCTGATTCAAGATTCTCTTGGTTTCGTGCATCTGATCTAATATCCCCTTGGCCCGGCTGTTCTTCTTCTTTTTCTTTATTTCGGTTCTCTAATTCAAGATATTCTTTTTGATTAGATGATATACGAAGATCTTTTTTTTGATTTTCACTAATGTTTTTATTTTCACTAATGTTTTTATTTCCATGAAAATTTAAAAGAAGTAATTTGATTGGTATGATCCATGGTTTCATTTTATATGTATCATAAAGTCGCACAAATTCTGGGAAGAACCAAGATTCCAGATTCGATATGGGACGATATCGCATTTCTTCATTCATTCCCATCCAATCAAAAAAGTTTTTTTTTTGATTGGGTGGGTTGATTTCTTGATGAATCGTGAAATAAAAAAGATCTTTTTTATCAATTATTTCATAATCATTAATCCCATTCTTAGTATTTTTATTAATATTGGTCCCAGTATCCATATCGGTCCAGGTATCAATATCGATATTTTTTCTAAGACAAAAATGCAGAATTCTCCACTCAAAATATTTTCTATCCGGATTTTTACCCGTATCCATAATAGACTCTTCTTCTAGATAATCACTAATAGCTATATCCCCCAGTACATAACATGATTCGGGTTTAGGTGTGTTGTCATTATAGGGAATCTCTCGGCCCCCATTTACTTTTAACGGGGATACATAAATATATGAGCTCTTCCTATCCTCATAATTAATATATTTACACGATAAAAGATCATATCTGTAGTGTTTTTTAAATTTTTCTTTTTGACTCGGCAATGAATTCACCGCGCAATCATTTTCTTTCTCGTAATAAATGAATTGGTCTTTTTCTTTTTCATATGAATCCCATTTTTTGGAATCTTTATTTTCAATCGTACGACGATGATTGACTCTAGTTCGCCATTTTTTCGATACTAATCTAGACCATCTATTCTGAGATAAATTGTATTGATAATGACGCTTTAACCAGTTTTTCCATTCATTCATTCTGGAATTCGAAAATTTCTTATGTCTTGGTTTGAAATCAAAAATTCCTCGTGTACCCAAATAGTCCTTTATTCTATGCTTAATAAAAGGAGATGCGCCATGATATTGAAGTACAGATATCAAGTGATACTTGTTAATAACTTCTTGGTTTTGTGATAATTTGTAAAATACATATGCTTGGGACAAGAAAGATAAGTTACAATAAATCTGTGAATTATTATTTCGAATATTCGAAATAGAAAGTGACTTTTGGATAGTCAAAATAAACTGAGTTGTATTTTGATTTGTTTCATCAATTCCTTCTTTATTTGTTTCATTATTGTAAATATATTTATCGATAAGATTTTTTGTTGATTCAAGGAAAAGTTGTGTATTAATCCTGGGAATGTTAATGGCACATAGAAAGATATCTATGTATATTCTTTCAATGAAATATTTTATAAAATATTGCGATTTACGTATTAATCGGGCACTTCTTTTTTTTGATCTCTGCCAAATATGTTTCTGTGATTCCGATCTTTCATCATCAAAACTTGTCTTGTTAGGACTAATATTTATATCTGTATCTGTAGTTAGAAATATTTTTTTCTTGTCTTTTTTTATTTTTTCTATTTGATTTTTGATTTTGGTTGTACTATCAGTCAGATCTTTCATTTTTTTTTCTGTCAGTGAATAATTTGTCCAATCCATGGATCTAATTTGAATAGTCGAGTCGTGAGTAATCTTATTACTGATTATGAAATCTTTTCCAGTTTCACTCGGTTGATAGCCTTTCCTCAACCCAAATAATAAAATTGAGTTCACTTTTGTAAGCTCTTTCATTATTCTTTTTATAAATAGAACTATTTTGATAACCCATCTTATTTTTTCTTTTGAGACCTTTAGACAACATTTTGTTCTTTCTTTTAAAATTCTGAAAACTCGAAAATATTTTTTTTGAACTTTTCTCGTTTTTTTTTCGAGTTCTTTAAAAATGGGTTCAAAAAAAGAAGGTTCTTTTCGTGGAGAACCAAAAGGTAATTCAGTTTCCATTCCCCAGACCGTTAAAAAACAAAAATTTTCTATTTTTCCTTTGTTTTTCATTGGATCTCTATGATGAAATTGTAGTTTAGATCCCCGCCAAGGTTTCAGACAGAAAGGAAATAAGATCTTTATCTGAATCCCATCTGTTAACCAGTTTTTCGGAAATTC
>NW_027518847.1:30000-36186 GCF_043159265.1 Tasmannia lanceolata | reverse complement strand
TCTTTTGCCTGCATCTATCCCGATGACTGGAAACCAAAGCTCTCATTTTCTGTTTGAGTAGTAGTTCGAGTAAGTCTTGAATGAGCCCCTCGAAAGGTTGATGCAAATAAACGAATTTTTGTTCGACGTCTCCGAGCTATATATCCCCGCCTAACTCTGGTCATTGAATCAAATGAAACCTTGATGAATAACTAATTGATTTTCTTTTCTTTCAGTCATTCTTTTCCCCTCCCCTAGTTTATTAGTAACAAAACGGATTCTTCCGATGTATAAAATAAAAATTCCAATGGCTTTTTGCTACTATGACCTTCCCAACCACGATTTTTGATTTCTTCCAGGCATTTCACCTCGGAATAAGAAATTGTACCGATATTAGATATAAAATATCTAGTAAATAGGTAGTAATAAATAGAGAAAAATGGAGAAATAAATAAATAGTGGCTTTCCATCGTTTCTATGATTACTTCTTAAACGGTGAGGTCCTCTCTATACACCGGAGCTCCTTCCCCCATTTAATCAATGTTATTAGTAACTTGTACAGTTCACACTCTTTGGCTCTACCCATAAAATTATCCAGTATATAGGTCTTTTTCACAATGAGATCCATCCATACAGTGACGGCATTTAATTATGAAGGTTGGCTAGGTAGCTAACCCTGTTAGTCCGTTCTTGCAAGAGTAGAAGCATAATCTTTCTGCTTTTAAAATACTATTTTCCCCGCTTAATGGATAACCATTTGCTACCAATGGGGAATTGATTTTCATCTCAAATCGAGGTGATTGGATTTGCACCAATGGAAACCATAAATTCCATACACAATAGAGGTATATGATAGATCTTTATTTTTTGAGATAGTGAATGGAATGGAGTTCTTCCATTCTATCCTACTCATTGGTACTGGTCATTGATACTGGAAAAATCGTCTCATTTGTTCCAGATCATGATCTGAACGAGTCGCACATACCACCCTAGTACATGTTTCCTCGACGCTGAGGACATCCTCGAAGGGCAGGGGATTTCGTGACATTTTTGATTGGCTGTCTTGTGTTTCTAATAAGTTTGTTTAATAGTTGGCATGCTGAATCGTATACAGAATGGGCTGGTTTTAGATCGATCCTAACCGGATGATTATGAATTACTTCCATTTCATATAATATTTTACCAGGTTAAGAAGATAAAATATCAAATCACGGCTCATTCGAATTATGGTTCGAAATGGAATCAAGAATTTATGTGAAATCCCCGGTATTTTCGACCGCGACAACATCAAACAATGCATGGGCTTGGGCTTCTGTTGCTGACATAAAAACATCCCTTTCCATGTCTTCGGATATAACCCATAAAGGCTTGCCGGTTCTTTGTACATAAACCCTTGTGAGGGTTTCGCGGAGGTTTCAGTAGTTCTTCCGCTTCCAGGATAAATTCTCCTGTGGGTGCCTCATAAAAAGGAACTAGCAGGTTGGTGGATCATAACCCTGATGATATAACATAATGAACGGTTCCTCTATCTCGCACGATCGGTCGAAGGGAAGGGATAAAGAATAACAAGAATAAAAAGATAGAATTAGAATTGAACAACCGTACAGGCATCTTTTATGCATTGCATACGGCTCCGCAATGGAATTTCCTTTTCCCTTCCATCGAAGAAAGAGACAAATAGAATCCATCAGACCCAGATCGTTGAATGATCCATTTACCATCTTTCCTTTCGGAGGAGTCAAAAAATACTATGATGGTTCCGTTGCTTTATATATTTATCTCGTCTGTGATTCAGCAATCCCAAAGTTTCTTTATGATCCGATCAAATAAGGAAAAAATGATCTTTTTTTTTTTTCATTTTCGTACTCTTTCATAACATAAATATCGGAAAGAGGCTTCTGGTGTGAAAGCAAAAAAAAGGTTTGTGACGCTGAAATGGACCCCCGATACATAAGATCAAATCGTAAATAACCTTTGTTTCATACTACTATCTCGATATATAATCTCATGTTATGTTATGAAAAAAAAATAATAGTTTGCTCATATCGAACTCGAAGTGCCATGCTATTATTACTTATTATTCATATTCCATATGGCGAAGGCATAGTCTTCTTTTTTTTTTCTCAAATAAAAAAAAAACTCATTGGCGCCAAGCGTGAGGGAATGCTAGACGTTTGGTAATTTCTCCTCCGACTAGGAGAAAAGATCCCATTGAAGCGGCTTAATCCCATGCATATTGTATGTATGTCTGGTGGCACAAATTGCATAGTATCATAAATAGCTATTCCTGGTATTACCCATCCGCCGGGAGAGTTTATAAACAAATACAGATCCCTGGTATCATCCTCTATACTGAGATATACCATGAGACCAACAAGTTGATTCGAGATCTCGCTATCAACCTCTTGTCCTAAAAAAAGTAATCTTTCTCGATGAAGTCCGGTTGATTAGGGACAAAATTGTATCCCTTAGGAAACCGCACACGCACCTTTGGATGCATACGGTTCAAAAAATCAAAATTGCGAAAAAAAAAAAAAGAATTCATTGAACTTATCGAACTAACCCCTCATTGATGTATTCTTTCATCGAGATCCAAATCACGATGTAATTTTCTTGTTCCTAAATGGGCCTCTTCAATTCTTTTAGGTTTATGCTCTACTCCGGGTAAAGATCTGCCCGAATTCTATTTGCACATATAGGACAAATGATCACAGTACCGCTTCTTTTTTGTTCCGACTTCTTTTTTTTTTTTCAATTCGTTTTCATGTTCATGCCTTCCGCCAAATATTCGACTAATCATATTATTTCCATTAATTGGTAGTTTTAGAGGTATAAATAGGGATCATTTATGATACGAGTAGTAATCATACATAGATTACCAATTTGGTATTTTTTTGAACGGAGCCTGGATACTTCATTTTATTGGTCCAAGCCAACCATAAATTCTTCTAATTGAGAATATTGATCCCCAACCAACAAATAAATTGATCTAATTGCATTGCACTTCACGCTCCGAATTGAAATTATTGATGGTTTAATCAATCTTTCTTGGGTGAAACAGAGGATATCTCGATCGGGGGAGGAGAACGGGGAAATCCCATATGACCCAATATGTCTGACAAGTCGCACTATACGTCAACCCAAACTGCATCTTCCTCTCCAGGACTCCGAAAAGGTACTTTTGGAACACCAATAGGCATAAAATGAAAGAAAAATTAAGTACTCTATTTCACTTTTGATGTGGAAACGTAACAATGGGTTTATTGTCTTCATAATATTGTCGTTTATCGTATTTTATCCATAGATTGGAAGGTTCATGGAGAAGACGGGTTGAATAAAGGAAAATTCGTACAAATGGATCGTTCGAAGGATGAACAAGTATCTATGCATTCGCTCACAAAAATAGGATCAATCCCCCCATTGCGTATTGGTACTTATCGAGTATAGAATAGATCTGCTTCTCTTTGTTCCTACGAACAGAATTGTTTAAATTATTACCAATGGAACGGAATAAATATTAACTCTTGCTTTGAGATAATCCACTGAAAAGGCGAGGTCCATAGCATCAATCAGTCTTTTCCAATGTGATAAAGTTACATAGTGTCTATTTTTTCTTTGATAAAATAAGGGGTATTTCCATGGGTTTGCCTTGGTATCGTGTTCATACCGTCGTATTGAATGATCCCGGTCGGTTACTTTCTGTCCATATAATGCATACAGCTCTAGTTTCTGGTTGGGCCGGTTCGATGGCTCTATACGAATTAGCCGTTTTTGATCCCTCTGATCCCGTCCTTGATCCAATGTGGAGACAAGTATGTTCGTTATACCCTTCATGACTCGTTTAGGGATAACCAATTCATGGGGTGGTTGGAGTAATCACAGGAGGAAACTATAACGAATCCGGGTATTTGGAGTTACGAAGGTGTGGCTGGGGCACATATTGTGTTTTCTGGCTTGTGCTTCTTAGCAGCCATCTGCATTGGGTGTATTGGGACCTAGAAATATTCTGTGATGAACGTACGGGAAAACCCTCTTTGGATTTGCCCAAGATCTTTGGAATTCATTTATTTCTCTCAGGGGTGGCTTGCTTTGGGTTTTGGCGCATTTCATGTAACAGGCTTGTATGGTCCTGGAATATGGGGTGTCCGATCCTTATGGTCTAACCGGAAAAGTACAATCTGTAAATCCAGCGTGGGGCGCAGAAGGTTTTGATCCTTTTGTTCCGGGAGGAATAGCCTCTCATCATATTGCAGCGGGGACATTGGGGATATTGGCGGGACTATTCCATCTTAGTGTTCCGCCCGCCCCAACGTTTATACAAAGGATTACGTATGGGCAATATTGAAACTGTACTTTCTAGTAGTAATCGCTGCTGTCTTTTTTGCAGCTTTCGTCGTTGCTGGAACTATGTGGTATGGTTCAGCAACTACTCCCATAGAATTATTTGGTCCCACTCGTTATCAGTGGGATCAGGGATACTTCCAGCAAGAAATATATCGAAGGAGTTGGAGCCGGGGCTAGCCGAAAATCTGAGTTTATCGGAAGCTTGGTCTAAAATTCCCGAAAAATTAGCTTTTTATGATTACATCGGTAATAATCCGGGCGAAGGGGGGATTATTCAGAGCAGGCTCAATGGACAATGGGGATGGAATAGCTGTTGGATGGTTAGGACACCCCATCTTTAGAGATAAAGAGGGGCATGAGCTTTTTGTACGTCGTATGCCTACTTTTTTTGAAACATTTTCCGGTGGTTTTGGTAGACGGAGACGGAATTGTGAGAGCGGATGTTCCTTTTAGAAGGGCAGAATCGAAGTATAGTGTCGAACAAGTAGGTGTAACTGTTGAGTTCTATGGTGGCGAACTCAATGGGGTCAGTTATGGCGATCCTGCTACTGTGAAAAAATATGCTAGACGTGCCCAATTGGGTGAAATTTTTGAATTAGATCGTGCTACTTTGAAATCCGATGGTGTTTTTCGTAGCAGTCCAAGGGGTTGGTTTTACTTTTGGACATGCTACGTTTGCTTTGCTCTTCTTTTTCGGACACATTTGGCATGGGGCTAGAACCTTGTTCAGAGATGTTTTTTGCTGGTATTGACCCTGATTTGGATGCTCAAGTGGAATTTTGGAACATTCCAAAAACTTGGAGATCCAACTACAAGGCGACAAGTAGTCTGATACAACATTACTCTAGCGTCTTTTGCCTCTATTTGATTTTTTTTTGATTTGACATAAGGTTAGGGTACCGTAGAAATCTTGATTTTAATCATCGCCTTTTCTTTGACTCTTGCCCTTTCTTTACTTTATCTGGGAAATGTTCCCAAATGCACAGGTTGTGGAAGCTATAATTGTAAACCACGATCGAATCCATGGAAGCATTGGTTTATACATTCCTGTTAGTCTCGACTCTAGGGATAATTTTTTTTCGCTATCTTTTTTCGAGAACCACCTAAGGTTCCGACAAAAAGGATGAAATGATTTTTTTATTATCTCAATTGAAGTAATGAGCCTCCCAATACAATATGGGAGGTTCATTATTTCAACTAGTCCCCGTGCTCCTCGAATGGATCTCTTAGTTGTTGAGAGGGTTGCCCAAAAGCGGTATATAAGGCGTACCCAGTAAAGCTTACAAGTGAACCAGATATGGAGATGGCGACTAGGGTTGCTGTTTTCCATTATTAGATAATTTCAAGACCACGACGGATCTACGCTACGAGAAGATCGTTTATTTTACAACGGAAATAGTATACAAAGTCAACAGATCTCAACCAATGCAATAGGATTTATGGCTACACAAACCATTGAGGGTAGTTCTAGATCTAGGCCAAGACGAACTATTACAGGGAATTTATTGAAACCATTGAATTCGGAATATGGTAAAAGTAGCCCCTGGATGGGGAACTACTCCTTTGATGGGTGTCGCAATGGCTCTGTTTGCGATATTCCTATCTATTATTTTGGAGATTTATAATTCTTCCGTTTTACTGGATGGAATTTCAATGAGTTAGGTCCATAAGAAACATGAAGTCCTAGTTTTCAATCAAAAATGAATTACTTAGGATCAGATTTCTAGGCTATTCCGGTAGTTCGACCGTGGAATTCCGTTGTTTCGGTATTTCCGGAATATGAGTGTGTGACTTGTTATAATTGATCCTATTGATAGTACAGAGAATGGGTCTGTCATCTCGATCGAGATGGTTCTGCCTCGT
>NW_027518847.1:20000-27500 GCF_043159265.1 Tasmannia lanceolata | reverse complement strand
TATTTCAAATCCTCCGTACAGTACCCAATAAGTTATTGGGTGTTCTTTTAATGGTTTCAGTGCCAACGGGATTATTGACAGTACCCTTTTTGGAGAATGTTAATAAATTCCAAAATCCATTTCGTCGTCCAGTGGCTACAACAGTCTTTTTGATCGGTACCGCAGTAGCTCTTTGGTTAGGTATTGGAGCAACATTACCTATTGATAAATCTCTAACTTTAGGTCTTTTTCAAATTGATTGAACTGTGAAATACCATGACGTATGTATCTAGGGAATAGTCGCTTCAAAATGAATCCTCCCTAGATACATTTCTTAAATTTCATTATAGATCCATTATAGATCTATTTCGAATATACGGATCGGGTTGTGCTAAAGATTCAAAACCAATTTGATTCTTCTCTTTCTTTATTTGATTCTTCTCTTTCTTTATAATTCTTCATTTCTTTCTTTATTCTTTATAAAATATAAAATAAAAAGATGAAATAATTCCAATGGATTTAAAACTTATTCTTAGGTAAATCAATTGTGAAATGTTTCTGTAAAATGTCCAATATCCGTTTTACATCTTCTATGCGCAAATGTTCAATTCTCATAAGATCTTCTTGACTCTTACTCAAAAGGTCCAATAATGTATGTATATTGGACCTTTTGAGACAATTATAGGTTCTGGGAGGCAATTCTGATTGGTCAATAAAAATACATTCCAATGCAATTCCTTTTTTGTTTTTCTTTAGATTAGCCAATTTATCCTGAAAGGTAAAAAAAGGTACAGTACCCCTGTTTAGATTGTTTAGATTGTCCTCTAAATTTATGTCCTCTTCCTCCCCATGTAGAAAAGGAATAAATAAATCAATCAAATTACGGGAAGCTTCGTGAAGTGCTTCTTTAGGAGTTAAACTTCCATTCGTCCATATTTCTAGAAAAAGTATCTCTTGTTTCTCATTCCCATTCCCATAAGAATGAATACTATGATTCGCATTTCGAACAGGCATGGATACAGCCTCTATAGGATAACTTCCATCTTGATCGTTATTTGGGGTTTTCATACGATATCCGCGATCCCTCTCGATTTGTAATCCAATACACAAATCAATTGGTTCTGTCAGGCTAGCTATATGCTGTGTAGTATCAACCATTTTCACAGAAGGTGGCGAGATGATATCTTGAGCAGTTACGCATCTCGGACCCCTGACGAAAATAGATGCGTCGCAAGTTCCATACAGATTACTTCTCAATACAATTTCTTTCAAATTCATGAAAATTTCATGTACTGATTCTTCAATACCGACTATCGTAGAATATTCATGTGGTATCTTATCAGATTTTGCGCGTGTGATACATGTTCCTTCTATTTCTCCAAGTAAAGCCCTTCGCATAGCGATACCTATCATATCTGCTTGACCTTTCATAAGCGGGGACAGAATGAAACGTCCATAGGAAAGGCGCTTACTGTCTGTTCTTGATTCAACACACTTCCACTGTAGTGTCCGAGTGGATACTGCTACTTCCTCTCGAACCATACTAATATTATTGATCAGATCATTGAATCATTTATTTCTCTTGAAATCAGTTCAATTCTTATTTCTACACACGCCTTTTTTTAGGAGGTCTACATCCATTATGTGGCATAGGGGTTACGTCACGTACGAAACTTAATAGTATACCACTTCTGCGAATGGCTCGTAATGCTGCATCTCTTCCGAGACCAGGACCCTTTATCATGACTTCTGCTCGTTGCATACCCTGATCCACTACTGTACGAATAGCATTTCCTGCTGCGGTTTGAGCAGCAAATGGTGTCCCTCTTCTTGTGCCTCTGAATCCACAAGTACCAGCGGAGGACCAAGAAACCACCCGACCTCGCATATCCGTAACAGTTACAATGGTATTGTTGAAACTCGCTTGAACATGAATAACTCCTTTTGGTATTCTACGTCCATTCTTACGTGAACTAATACGCCCATTCCTACGCGAACCAATTCTTGGTATAGGTTTTGTCATATTTTAGCATCTCATAAATATGAGTCAGAGATATACGGATATATCCATTTCATGTCAAAACAGATCCTTTATTTGTACAACGGGTCCCTTACTTTAGAAAGGCCCTTTTTAGAAAGATTACCCTTGTCTCTGTTTATGTCTCGGATTGAAACAAATTACTATAATTCGTCCTCGCCTACGGATCAGTCGACATTTTTCGCAAATTTTACGAACAGAAGCCCTTATTTTCATATTTGTCATTCCTTAATTCCGAATCTACTCTTTTGAAGAAAATAAGTCTCTTGAAATTTTGAACCTCGAATTGTATCCCCATGGAAGAAATGTTTAAAAAGTCACCTAATCGTTCGAACCTTTGTTGCGAAGTCTATAAATTATACGTCCCTTGGTTGAATCATAACGACTTACTTCGATTTTGACTCTATCTCCTGGTAGTATCCGTATAAAACTACGTCGGATCCTCCCCGAAACATAACCTAGAATCAGATCTTCATTATCTAAACGAACCCGGAACATACCATTTGGAAGTGATTCAGTAATTAAACCTTCATGAATCAATTTTTGTTCTTTCATTTCAGGTAACCCCCTTGAAGTATCAACTAATGGAGGAGGAGTGATATTAGACAACCTGCCTTTTCTCTCTTTTTCACAAATCGAAAGTTACGGATCAAATTCGGATATTCAGAAGGATCACCATATATAACATAAAATTTCTCCTCCAATTCTTTTTAGTCGAGCTTCTCGATCTGTCATTATACCTCGAGAAGTAGAAAGAATTACAATACCTATTCCACCTAAAATCCTAGGAATTCGTTTATAGTTGGAATAGATTCGTAGACCGGGTCGGCTGATACACTTTAAAATATTTCTATATGTTCCTTTCTGATTCCTTCTATGTCGCAGGGTTAAAACCAAGAAATATTTCTTGTTTTCTCGATGTTTCCTAACATTTTCAATAAAACCTTCTCGTAGAAGTATTTTAATAATGTTTTCGGTTATATTAGTAGATGCTATTCGAGCTGTTCTTTTTTTATCCATGTCAGCATTTCTTATAGAAGTTATTATATCGGCAATAGTGTCCTTACTCATGACGAACTATAATTATTAGGGCTTCCCCATTTTGATATAATCAACATGTTCTGTTTTTTTTTTTTCTTGATTTTCATTTTCACTTTCAATTTTTTTTTTTATGAATTATTAAAGGTATATGCATAAGACACAATCTACTAATGGATTTGATCTACTTCAGATACCCTACTATATAATGGTCTCATCTACTAGTCTTTATAATACCTCAGGAGCTAATGAGACTATTTTAGTGAAATTCAACTGTCTCAATTCCCGAGCGATCGCGCCAAAAACTCGAGTTCCTTTTGGATTTCCTTCTTGATCAATGACAACCGCTGCATTGTCATCATATCGTATTATCATACCGTTGTCACGTTTGAGTTCTTTACATGTACGTACAATTACAGCTCTGATCACTTCTGATCTTTCGAGAGGCATATTGGGTACTGCTTCTTTGATTACAGCAACAATAACATCACCGATATGAGCATATCGGCGATTACTAGCTCCGATTATTCGAATACACATCAATTCTCGAGCCCCGCTGTTGTCCGCTACATTCAAATGGGTCTGAGGTTGAATCATATCATTTTTTTTTTTTTGAATCTCTTATTTCAATGCAAAGGGCGAAGGAAAAAAGAAAGAAATATTGTCTGTCCAGAAATAAATAAATCTGCAATTGTATTTTTCATCAAAAATACTCCTTTCTTTTGGTTTCACATCCCTATCCCACAATAACGAATTGAGTTCGTATAGGCATTTTGCACGCAGCTATTGAAATAGCTGCTCTGGCTACAGTTTCTGAGACTCCGCCCATTTCATAAAGTATTCGACCCGGTTTAACGACGGATACCCAATATTCGGGGGATCCCTTACCCGAACCCATACGTGTTTCTGTGGGTCTGACTGTAA
Organism: Tasmannia lanceolata; assembly: GCF_043159265.1. NCBI lineage: Eukaryota > Viridiplantae > Streptophyta > Magnoliopsida > Canellales > Winteraceae > Tasmannia > Tasmannia lanceolata. The sequence continues at coordinate 23,521 of NW_027518847.1, read as the reverse complement.
CGGGTTTGTCGGGAAATATACGTACCCAGATTTTTCCACCACGACGCGCATATCGTGTCATTGCTCGTCGCCCTGCTTCTATTTGTCTAGATGTGATCCAAGCGGGTTCAAGTGCCTGAAGAGCGTATCTACCGAAACAAATACGATTGCCTCGATAAGATATTCCCTTCATTCTTCCTCTATGTTGTTTACGGAATCTGGTTCTTTTGGGGTTATAGTTGATGGTTGTTTCTCAACCCCATCTCTACTGCAGAACCGGACATGAGAGTTTCGTCTCATCCAGCTCCTCGCGAATGAAACGATTCAATAATATTACAAATACACATGTATTTAATGAATAATACACTGAATCATGGGATTTCTTGATAGTTAATCCATCATGTAGGAATCTGTATATCTTGTATATACAGCAGCTAGACGTATCTTTCTATTTCGATTTATAATTTATAGGACGTATATTTCTATTTATGGATAATGAATGCCTTTCTTTTTATAACGAATCCTTCTTTTGGCCTTTACTGAATGGAATCGCCCAAAATTTTGCAATCCAATAAGGAAAGGTTCGCGGGCGAATATTGACTCTTTAAAATCTGCTTCATTCGTAGGGTCAACCCATGACCTTTCAGAATAAATAAAAGGGTTCTTGGTTGGTTTCGCCATCCCACCCAATGAATCATTAGGATTCGTTTTTAATAGAATCTTGTGCAGTCACAGGTTCCGTCGTTCCCATAGCTTCTCCATTAATGGTTAGGTCTGAACTCTACAGTGGAGCTCCCAATTTCATTTGTTCCCGAGTCAATCTCCTCAGTCTCTATTGACTCGAGGCTCTTTATTATTTTCATTTTTCCTATGAACCGGATTCATCTACTTATAAACGAATCCGTATTGATGCTTTATCACGCTGCCTTTTATGAGATGATTCATAGACCATACATATTGGAATCATATAGCATTGATTGATATTCTCCTCCTTTCTTTCTCTCACCCCTCCTTTTACCCATATCCCTCTATTTTCGCTTTACAAACCATAATCAGATTTTTTTTTCCTTTATGAAAAAAAAAAAAACGATTTCAGTTGCTACAACTATATGATCAACACATCATATAGTGACTGCTTTCTTGGATCTCGATAATACGAAGCAATGAGCTGGTTATTAGTTCTCTAGTTATTAGTTATGGGCTGGTCCATTGTTTTTTTTTTTTTTGAATCCAACTCTAAAGAAAAAACCAACGAGTCACACACTAAGCATAGCAATTCTACCAAATGATCAATCGAATTTTTATTCAACCCTATATAATTATAATTAATAATTAGAAATAATTAATAATTCTAATTAGAATTGTTCATTTTTGATTGAAGGGAAAAAGAATGAATGAAAGAGTTTGTCATTTTTTGTTCTATCGCAGTATAGAATGGGAAGGAAAGACCCATTATTGCTCATCTACAAATATCCAAATTTTGATGCCTAATACCCCATAGATAGTTCGAACTGTATAGGAACAATGATCAATTTTAGCTCGAATGGTTTGTAGGGGAACCCTACCTTCTCTGATCCATTCGACACGTGCAATTTCTTTTCCGTCGATACGCCCTGCAATTTGCACTTGAATTCCTTTTGTATCAGCTTGTTCAGTTAATTCAATAGCTTTTTTCATTGCCTTTCGAAACGAAACTCTATTCTTTAATTGTAGAGCTATATATTCTGCAAGAATATTAGGTTGTCCATAAGGTTTTGCAACTCTTGTGATAGCAATGTTAAGTCTCCGGTTCACAGAACGAAACCCTTTTTGTACATTGATCCGTAATTCTTCGATTCCTCGCGTTCGACCCTCTATTAACAAATTTGGGAATCCAATATAGATTATGACCTGAATTAGGTCGATTTTTTTTTTAATCTCTATATGTGCAATTCCTTCTGAACCAGATCTCATATTTTTTTGTACATAATTCTTGATACAATCCCGTATTTTTTCATCTTCCTGGAGACCCCTGGAATAACTTTTGGGTTGTGCGAACCAAAGGGAACGATGACTTTGGTTTGCACCAAGTCGGAAACCAAGTGGATTTATTTTTTTTCCCATATCATATTTATCCCGATCTCTTTCTCTCTCTATATATATCTATTTATCTCTATTCCAATTCGGAAACCGAAGGAGGCAGAAGTTTATCTCTCTCTCTCTTTCTCTAGGTATCTCTCTATTATAGTATCCTTAAATACACCTTTATTCTCTAAAAGAAAATCTTGTTCAGTTTTCGTTTTAGATTGATCTTTCAAAACGATATTTATATGACAGGTGGGTCTTTTTATCGGATAACTACGTCCTCGAGCCCGAGGTTTTAACTTTTTAATGATAGTACCCCCATTGACTTCGGCTTGACTAATGACTAAATCAGCTTCGTTGAAACCCTTATTGTGACTAGCATTTGCTGCTGCAGAATAAACCAATTTTAAAATGGGATAAGATGCTCGATAAGGCATAAGTTCTAGTAGCATAAGTGTTTCCTCATAGGAACGCCCACGAATCTGATCAATGACTCTTCGTGCTTTGTGAGCAGACATACATAATGTTGAGCTAAAGCTTGTACTTCTGTACTAGAGCTCTTCTTCTTCCTATGCTTTTTCATGCTCCTCTTCCACCTTCTCCACTTTGACATAAGGGTTACCTCCCACCAATGAATGACGAGCACCTATTTCACTTTATTAACGACGAGATCCATTATTGTTTCTCGCGTGTCCCTGGAAAGTCAGAGTCGGTGCGAATTCTCCCAATTTGTGACCCACCATACGATCTATTATATAAATGGGTAAATGTTCTTTTCCATTATGAATAGCAATTGTATGGCCTATCATTGTGGGTATAATGGTAGATGCTCGGGACCAAGTTACTATTATCTCTTTCTCCTCCCTCATGTTGAGCTTCTCAATTTTTCCCAATAAATGATTAGCTACAAAAGGATTTTTTTTTAGTGAACGCGTCACAGCTGATTACTCCTTTTTTTTTTATTTACTTATGAAATAAAACTATGAAATAAAGTTGATTTACTTCAACTTAAGAAAATATTATTGTTGGTTAGTTCATGATCGAATATCATACTTTCGTTCTGTATCAATCTGAAATTAATGTACGTTCCTAAAAATAAAAATGACTTTATTGGTATTGTATGTCCATGTATCTCAGTATGAAAGAAAGTAAGAAAGACTCAATAAGAAACACTCAATACAATAATAATTAATTGTATGGTAGAAATTGTATCCTTTAAAGGAGATTGACTCCTTTAGCTTTAGAGAGAGAGGAGGGGCGGATGTAGCCAAGTGGATCAAGGCAGTGGATTGTGAATCCACCATGCGCGGGTTCAATTCCCGTCGTTCGCCCACCGATTACTTATCCTATTCGATTTTCAATATTCCTATTTACTTTACTATTTACGGCGACGAAGAATATAAATATCACTATATTTATTCCTTTTTCTACTTCTTCTTCCAAGCGCAGGATAGCCCCAAGGGGTTGTGGGTTTTTTT
>NW_027518847.1:15000-17500 GCF_043159265.1 Tasmannia lanceolata | reverse complement strand
CAGAAATGATACATTGGAAGAATCTTTTTGGTCTTCCAATATCAATAGGTTGATTGTTTCGCTCCTGTATCTTCCAAAAGGGAAAAAGATCTCTGAGAGTTGTTTCATGGATCCGAAAGAGAGTACTTGGGTTCTCCCAATAACTCAAAAGTGTATCATGCCTGAATCTAACTGGGGTTCGCGGTGGTGGAGGAACCGGATCGTAAAAAAGAGGGATTCTAGTTGTAAGATATCTAATGAAACCGTAGCTGAAATTGAGATCTCATTCAGAGAGAAAGATATAAAATATCTGGAGTTTCTTTTTGTATCCTATACGGATGATCCGATCCGCAAGGACCATGATCGGGAATTCTTTGATCGTCTTTCTCCGAGGAAGAAGCGAAACATAATCAACTTGAATTCGGGACAGCTATTCGAAATCTTAGTGAAACACTTGATTTGTTATCTCATGTCTGCTTTTCGTGAAAAAAGACCAATTGAAGTGGAGGGTTTCTTCAAACAACAAGGAGCTGAGGCAACTATTCAATCAAATGATATTGAGCATGTTTCCCATCTCTTCTCGAGAAACAAGTGGGGTATTTCTTTACAAAATTGTGCTCAATTTCATATGTGGCAATTCCGCCAAGATCTCTTCGTTAGTTGGGGGAAGAATCAGCACGAATCGGATTTTTTGAGGAAGGTATCGAGAGAGAATTTGATTTGGTTAGACAATGTGTGGTTGGTAAACAAGGATCGGTTTTTTAGCAAGGTACAGAATGTATCGTCAAATATTCAATATGATTCCACAAGATCTATTTTCGTTCAAGTAACGGATTCTAGCCAATTGAAAGGATCTTCTGATCAATCCAGAGATCATTTCGATTCCATTAGTAATGAGGATTCGGAATATCACACATTGATCAATCAAACAGAGATTCAGCAACTAAAAGAAAGATCGATTCTTTGGGATCCTTCCTTTCTTCAAACGGAACGAACAGAGATAGAATCAGATCGATTCCCGAAATGCCTTTCTGGATATTCCTCAATGTCCCGGCTATTCACGGAACGTGAGAAGCAGATGAATAATCATCTGCTTCCGGAAGAAATCGACGAATTTCTTGGGAATCCTACAAGATCAATTCGTTCTTTTTTCTCTGACAGAGGGTCAGAACTTAATCTGGGTTCGAATCCTACTGAGAGGTCCACTAGAGATCAGAAATTGTTGAAGAAACAACAAGATGTTTCTTTTGTCCGATCCAGGCGATCGGAAAATAAAGAAATGGTTGATATATTCAAGATAATTACGTATTTACAAAATACCGTCTCAATTCATCCTATTTCATTAGATCCGGGATGTGCTATGGTTCCGAAGGATGAACCGGATATGGACAGTTCCAATAAGATTTCATTCTTGAACAAAAATCCATTTTTTGATTTATTTCATCTATTCCATGACCGGAACAAAGGGGGATACACGTTACACCACGATTTTGAATCAGAAGAGAGATTTCAAGAAATGGCGGATCTATTCACTCTATCAATAACCGAGCCGGATCTGGTGTATCATAAGGGATTTGCCTTTTCTATTGATTCCTACGGATTGGATCAAAAAAAATTCTTGAATGAGGTATTCAACTCCAGGGATGAATCGAAAAAGAAATCTTTATTGGTTCTACCTCCTATTTTTTATGAAGAGAATGAATCTTTTTATCGAAGGATCAGAAAAAAATCGGTCCGGATCTCCTGCGGGAATGATTTGGAAGATCCAAAACCCAAAATAGTGGTATTTGCTAGCAACAACATAATGGAGGCGGTCAATCAATATAGATTGATCCGAAATTGGATTCAAATCCAATATAGCACCTATGGGTACATAAGAAATGTATCGAATCGATTCTTTTTAATGAATAGATCCGATCGCAACTTTGAATATGGAATTCAAAGGGATCAAATAGGAAATGATACTCTGAATCATCTAACTATAATCAAATATACGATCAACCCACATTTATCGAATTTGAAAAAGAGTCAGAAGAAATGGTTCGATCCTCTTATTTCTCGAACCGAGAGATCCATGAATCGGGATCCTGATGCATATAGATACAAATGGTCCAATGGGAGCAAGAACTTCCAGGAACATTTGGAACATTTCGTTTCTGAACAGAAGCACCGTTTTCAAGTAGTCTTCGATCGATTACGTATTAATCAATATTCGATTGATTGGTCCGAGGTTATCGACAAACAAGATTTGTCTAAGTCACTTCGTTTCTTTTTGTCCAAGTCACTTCTCTTTTTGTCCAAGTCACTTCTCTTTTTGTCTAAGTTACTTCCTTTTTTCTTTGCGAGTATCGGGAATATCCCCATTCATAGGTCCGAGATCCACATCTATGAATTGAAAGGTCCGAATGATCAACTCTGCAATCAGTTGTTAGAATCAATAGGTGTTCAAATCGTTCATTTGAATAAATTGAAACCCTTCTTATTGGATGATCATGATACTTCCCAAAGATCGAAATTCTTG
>NW_027518846.1:0-10000 GCF_043159265.1 Tasmannia lanceolata | reverse complement strand
TTGCCTAGAGTGTATGATCCTTTTTTAAATGGACCATATCGTGGAACAATAAAAAAAGGATATTCACGTCCAATCGTGGATGATTCAATCATTTCGACAGAGGATTCCATAGGAATGGTTTGGATAAATAGGATTCATGGTATCCTCCCCAATCTTTCTGATTACCAAGAATTTGAAGATAAAATGGATGCATTTAATGAAGAATTAGTATCGCCAGACATTGATCATTCCTTGAACTCAATCAGTGAATTAGCTGAAGAATCAAGACCTAGTTTGAATTTGAAAGGACTTACTTTATTGGACGAACAAAGAAGACTTGACTCAGAAAATAAAATGAAACGTTTGAAATTTCTATTCGATGCAGTTAAAACTGATCCAAACGATCAAACTATTAGAAATAAATCCATTGGAATAAAGGAAATCGGTAAAAAGGTTCCTCGATGGTCATATAAATTGACCGACGATTTGAAAGAACAAGAGGCGGAAAATGAGGAAGGATCGACGGAGGATCCTGGTATTCGTTCAAGAAAAGCCAAACGTGTGGTAATTTATACTGATAACGATCAGAATATCAATACTCATACTAGTACTAATACTAATAATGATAGTGATCAAGCGGAAGAAGTGGCTTTGATACGTTACTCACAACAATCGGATTTTCGTCGGGATCTAATCAAAGGATCCATGCGCGCTCAAAGACGTAAAACAGTGACTTGGGAAATGTTTCAAACAAATGTGCATTCCCCGCTTTTTTTGGACAGAATAGACAAAACATTTTTTTTCTCTTTTGATATCTCTGGAATGATTAATCCACTTTTTAGGAATTGGATAGGAAAGGATCCGCAACTCAAAACCTCAGATTCTGAGGAGGAAGAGGCAAAAGAAAAAGAGAAAAAAAAGAAAGAGCAAAAAGAGGAGAATGAACGGATAGCAATATCAGAAACTTGGGATACTATTATATTTGCTCAAGCAATAAGAGGTTCTATGTTAGTAACCCAATCGATTCTTAGAAAATACATCATATTGCCTTCATTGATAATAGCTAAAAATCTTGGCCGTATGTTATTATTTCAATTTCCCGAGTGGTACGAGGATTTGAAGGAGTGGAATAAAGAAATGCATGTTAAATGCACCTATAATGGTGTTCAATTATCAGAAACAGAATTTCCGAAAAACTGGTTAACAGATGGGATTCAGATAAAGATCTTATTTCCTTTCTGTCTGAAACCTTGGCGGGGATCTAAACTACAATTTCATCATAGAGATCCAATGAAAAACAAAGGAAAAATAGAAAATTTTTGTTTTTTAACGGTCTGGGGAATGGAAACTGAATTACCTTTTGGTTCTCCACGAAAAGAACCTTCTTTTTTTGAACCCATTTTTAAAGAACTCGAAAAAAAAACGAGAAAAGTTCAAAAAAAATATTTTCGAGTTTTCAGAATTTTAAAAGAAAGAACAAAATGTTGTCTAAAGGTCTCAAAAGAAAAAATAAGATGGGTTATCAAAATAGTTCTATTTATAAAAAGAATAATGAAAGAGCTTACAAAAGTGAACTCAATTTTATTATTTGGGTTGAGGAAAGGCTATCAACCGAGTGAAACTGGAAAAGATTTCATAATCAGTAATAAGATTACTCACGACTCGACTATTCAAATTAGATCCATGGATTGGACAAATTATTCACTGACAGAAAAAAAAATGAAAGATCTGACTGATAGTACAACCAAAATCAAAAATCAAATAGAAAAAATAAAAAAAGACAAGAAAAAAATATTTCTAACTACAGATACAGATATAAATATTAGTCCTAACAAGACAAGTTTTGATGATGAAAGATCGGAATCACAGAAACATATTTGGCAGAGATCAAAAAAAAGAAGTGCCCGATTAATACGTAAATCGCAATATTTTATAAAATATTTCATTGAAAGAATATACATAGATATCTTTCTATGTGCCATTAACATTCCCAGGATTAATACACAACTTTTCCTTGAATCAACAAAAAATCTTATCGATAAATATATTTACAATAATGAAACAAATAAAGAAGGAATTGATGAAACAAATCAAAATACAACTCAGTTTATTTTGACTATCCAAAAGTCACTTTCTATTTCGAATATTCGAAATAATAATTCACAGATTTATTGTAACTTATCTTTCTTGTCCCAAGCATATGTATTTTACAAATTATCACAAAACCAAGAAGTTATTAACAAGTATCACTTGATATCTGTACTTCAATATCATGGCGCATCTCCTTTTATTAAGCATAGAATAAAGGACTATTTGGGTACACGAGGAATTTTTGATTTCAAACCAAGACATAAGAAATTTTCGAATTCCAGAATGAATGAATGGAAAAACTGGTTAAAGCGTCATTATCAATACAATTTATCTCAGAATAGATGGTCTAGATTAGTATCGAAAAAATGGCGAACTAGAGTCAATCATCGTCGTACGATTGAAAATAAAGATTCCAAAAAATGGGATTCATATGAAAAAGAAAAAGACCAATTCATTTATTACGAGAAAGAAAATGATTGCGCGGTGAATTCATTGCCGAGTCAAAAAGAAAAATTTAAAAAACACTACAGATATGATCTTTTATCGTGTAAATATATTAATTATGAGGATAGGAAGAGCTCATATATTTATGTATCCCCGTTAAAAGTAAATGGGGGCCGAGAGATTCCCTATAATGACAACACACCTAAACCCGAATCATGTTATGTACTGGGGGATATAGCTATTAGTGATTATCTAGAAGAAGAGTCTATTATGGATACGGGTAAAAATCCGGATAGAAAATATTTTGAGTGGAGAATTCTGCATTTTTGTCTTAGAAAAAATATCGATATTGATACCTGGACCGATATGGATACTGGGACCAATATTAATAAAAATACTAAGAATGGGATTAATGATTATGAAATAATTGATAAAAAAGATCTTTTTTATTTCACGATTCATCAAGAAATCAACCCACCCAATCAAAAAAAAAACTTTTTTGATTGGATGGGAATGAATGAAGAAATGCGATATCGTCCCATATCGAATCTGGAATCTTGGTTCTTCCCAGAATTTGTGCGACTTTATGATACATATAAAATGAAACCATGGATCATACCAATCAAATTACTTCTTTTAAATTTTCATGGAAATAAAAACATTAGTGAAAATAAAAACATTAGTGAAAATCAAAAAAAAGATCTTCGTATATCATCTAATCAAAAAGAATATCTTGAATTAGAGAACCGAAATAAAGAAAAAGAAGAAGAACAGCCGGGCCAAGGGGATATTAGATCAGATGCACGAAACCAAGAGAATCTTGAATCAGATGCACAAAAAAAAAAAAAATATGTTGAAAAGGATTACGCGGAATCAGACATTAAAAAAAGGAGAAAGAAAAGAAAATACAAGAGCAACAGAGAAGCAGAACTAGAGTTCTTCCTAAAAAGATATTTGCTTTTTCAATTGAGATGGGACGATTCTTTGAATCAAAGAATGATCAATAATATCAAGGTATATTGCCTCCTGCTTAGACTGATAAATCCAAGGGAAATTGCTATATCCTCTATTCAAAGAGGAGAAATGCGCCTGGACGTAATGTTGATTCAGAAGGATCTCACTCTTACGGAATTGATAAAAAGGGGAATATTTATTATTGAACCAGCCCGCCTGTCTATAAAACGGGATGGACAATTTATTATGTATCAAACCATAGGCATTTCATTGGTCCATAAGAGTAAACACCAAACTAATCGAGAACGTCGAGAAAAAAAATATGTTGATGAGAATTCTTTCAATGGATCTATTGCACAACATGGAAAGATGCTTATGAATGGAGATGAAAATCATTATGATTTTCTTGTTCCTGAAAATATTCTATCTCCTAGACGTCGTAGAAAATTGAGAATTTTAATGTGTTTCAATTTCAGTAATGAGAATATTGTGGATATAAATCCAGTATTTTTCAATGAGAATAACGTAAAGAACTCTGGGCAATTTTTGGATGAGGACAAGTGTCTTGATACAGATACAAATAAATTCATTCAATTCAAATTATTTCTTTGGCCCAATTATCGATTAGAAGATTTAGCTTGTATGAATCGCTATTGGTTTGATACGAATAATGGCAGTCGTTTCAGTATGTCAAGAATATATATGTATCCACGATTCAGAATTAGTTAATGGTACATTTTATATACATCATGTATCATAGCCGATATATGAAGACAGACAGGTGTACACACACGTTGTGTTACATTACATTCTGACACATGATACTGATTCAATGACGTATCAATTGGACCTAGGAATGAATCAACAGAATCTTCTTAAACCCAAATCATTCTCTTTCGTGGGTCCAGAAATGTACCATCCCTTTCTATGTATTGTATCCGAATCAAATTACAAATTAAATTGGATTTATTAATTCAATTTAAATAGAAAAAGTTATTATATGAATAAATCCAGATTATTGTGTGTACCAGATCGAAATGACTGGCATTATCATTTTATTATTATTCCTGATCGGTAAAATCCATATTTGTGGGAACGAAAGAAAAAAAAAAAGAGAGAAGAATTATTCTTTTTTATGGTAAAAAATTTATTTATCTCGGTTATTCCGCAAGAAGAAAAAGAAAAAAACAAAGGGTCTGTTGAATTTCAAGTATTCAATTTCACCAATAAGATACGGAGACTTACTGCACATTTTGAATTTCACAGAAAAGACTATTTATCTCAGAGAGGTCTGCGAAAAATTCTGGGAAAACGTCAACGGCTGCTGGCTTATTTGTCAAAAAAAAATAGAGTACGTTATAAGGAATTAATTGGTCAGTTGGATATTCGGGAGCCAAAAAATCGTTAATTTGAGGATTCATTTGAATTTTTTGGTTTATTAGATCTTGAATTTTGATGAACTTTGTTTCGTTTTCAACAATTCATGGAATAATGAATCGGGGAAGAAAGCATATGACTGTACCGGCTACAAAAAAAGACCTCATGATAGTCAATATGGGCCCTCACCACCCATCAATGCATGGTGTTCTTCGACTCATTGTTACTCTAGATGGTGAAGATGTTATTGACTGTGAACCTATATTGGGTTATTTACACAGAGGAATGGAAAAAATTGCGGAAAACCGAACAATTATACAATATCTGCCGTATGTAACACGTTGGGATTATTTAGCTACTATGTTCACAGAGGCAATAACGGTAAATGCCCCCGAACAATTGGGAAATATTCAAGTACCTAAAAGAGCCAGTTATATCAGAGTTATTATGCTGGAGCTAAGTCGTATAGCTTCTCATTTGTTATGGCTTGGGCCTTTTATGGCAGATATCGGTGCACAGACTCCTTTCTTCTATATTTTCCGAGAGAGAGAATTGCTATATGATCTATTCGAAGCTGCCACAGGTATGCGAATGATGCATAATTATTTCCGTATCGGAGGAGTAGCTGCTGATCTACCTCACGGATGGATAGATAAATGTTTGGATTTCTGCGATTATTCTTTAACAGGAGTTGTTGAATATCAAAAGCTTATTACGCGGAATCCTATTTTTTTGGAACGAGTTGAAGGAGTGGGCATTATTGGTGGAGAGGAAGCAATAAATTGGGGTTTATCGGGACCAATGCTACGAGCTTCCGGAATCCAATGGGATCTTCGTAAAGTTGATCATTATGAGTGTTACGATGAATTCGATTGGGAAGTCCAATGGCAAAAAGAAGGAGACTCATTAGCTCGTTATTTAGTACGAATCAGTGAAATGACGGAATCTATAAAAATTCTTCAACAGGCTCTGGAAGGAATTCCGGGGGGACCCTATGAGAATTTAGAAGTACGACGCTTTGATAGAGCAAAGGATTCTGAATGGAACGATTTTGAATACCGATTCATTAGTAAAAAACCTTCTCCCACCTTTGAATTGTTAAAACAAGAACTTTATGTGAGAGTAGAAGCCCCAAAAGGAGAATTAGGAATTTTTCTGATAGGAGATAATAGTGTTTTTCCCTGGAGATGGAAAATTCGTCCACCGGGTTTCATAAATTTGCAAATTATTCCTCAGCTAGTTAAAAGAATGAAATTGGCTGATATCATGACGATACTAGGTAGTATAGATATCATTATGGGAGAAGTTGATCGTTGAAATGATAATTGATACGACAGAAGTACAAGCTATCAATTCTTTTTCCAGATCGGAATCTTTAAAAGAAGGCTATGGCCTTATAGGGACGCTTGTCCCTATTTTTACTCCCGTATCGGGGATCACAATAGGGGTACTCGTGATTGTGTGGTTAGAAAGAGAAATATCCGCAGGGATACAACAACGTATTGGGCCTGAATATGCTGGTCCCTTGGGAATTCTTCAAGCTCTAGCGGATGGGACAAAACTGCTTTTCAAAGAGGATCTTCTCCCATCTAGAGGAGATATTCGTTTATTCAGTATCGGGCCATCCATAGCGGTCATATCAATTCTACTAAGTTATTCAGTAATTCCTTTTGGCTATCGCCTTGTTCTAGCCGATCTCGGTATAGGTGTTTTTTTGTGGATCGCCATTTCCAGTATTGCTCCTATTGGACTTCTTATGTCAGGATATGGATCGAATAATAAATATTTCAGGTGGTCTACGAGCTGCTGCTCAATCTATTAGTTATGAAATACCATTAACTCCATGTGTGTTATCAATATCTCTACGTGTGATTCGTTGCAACATTAACTTTTATTTCTTTCCTTTATTTCTAGGAAAGAGGTTGAATGTATTGAATAGATATCTTGATTTTTTTATTCACCATTTAGGTTGATGAACTAAACGAGATGGTTATATGAGTGAAACAAAACAGCTTATGAATTCGCAGTAAGAAGATTGATTCTCATTCCCTATGTACGAGAGGAAAGTGTAAGTAAAGATAAGCGGTGGAAACTGTTTACCCCAAGATTGGTTGATTAGTCATCATGACTTGAAGCGGGTGCAAAAGATCAACTGTATGGAGTTTCTACAATTGTTATTGTATGCATTATCATATCGGGAATCAATCAAAAATGAGTGGACGGTTAGGAACACCAAGGTACACAAAGGATTCGTCATGGAAATAATGTAAGGTATCAAAAACCAAAGGGATATTTTTGCATAAAAGGAATCATAATGAGGGCTTTAAGTTGGTAGAAATGATCAAGCAGTACTTCCCCATGATTCCGATCCAGAGTATGCTCCTATCCACTGATTAAAGAAATGACTATCGGGAACGAAGTAATCCTTTATTTTTTTTTTGAGAATCCCCTCTTCTGCGAAAGAAGAACAGGAACGAAAGAAATGGAATGCAATAGGAAAAATAAATAGTAATAGATCTTTCTTTATTCTTTCTTTCCTCCATCCCATCCGTATTAATACAGATAGGCTTCTTATCATGATTCATGAAATGAACTAATGTAGAGTGTCTAATTCTTTTTCGTAATCGAAAGATATGGGTAGAAATATCTATTGATACAACGAGTATTTTATTGAAAGATTAAGCTATTACTGAACAAAGATAAATTGTAATATTAATTATAAAATAAATTATGAGAGCAATTCGGAAGCACTTTGAATTTGTTATTATAGCAGACAGAATTCCATTGGTCTAATTAGGGACTCCCTGATGCATCTTTACTCTATTCACTCTCAAAAAATGCCGAGGTAATACTGAATCAGTCCTTAGATTTATTTGTGGCCATCGAGGAGCCGTATGAAGCTGAGGTCTCATGTACGGTTCTGAAATAGCGATGGGAACAGTGATGTTATCATCGACTATGATTATCTAACAGTTCAAGTACAATTGATATAGTTGAGGCACAGTCAAAATATGGGTTTTGGGGATGGAATCTGTGGCGTCAACCCATAGGGTTTATAGTTTTTATAATTTCTTCCCTAGCAGAATGTGAGAGATTACCTTTTGATTTACCAGAAGCAGAAGAAGAATTAGTAGCGGGTTATCAAACCGAATATTCAGGTATCAAATTTGGTTTATTTTACGTTGCTTCTTACCTAAATCTACTAGTTTCTTCATTATTTGTAACAGTTCTTTACTTGGGCGGGTGGAATCTCTCTATTCCGTACATATTCATTCCTGAACTTTTCGGAATAAATAAAACGGGGGGAGTATTTGGAACAACGATTGGTATCCTTATTACATTAGCTAAAGCTTATTTGTTCCTGTTCATTCCTATCACAACAAGATGGACTTTACCTAGGATGAGAATGGACCAACTATTAAATCTTGGATGGAAATTTCTTTTACCCATTTCTCTGGGTAATCTATTATTGACAACTTCTTCCCAACTCCTTTCACTGTAACAGTATATGATACTCTAGATTCATAACCTCCCTTAAGCAAGAGAAAGAAATATCAAATTATTCATGGATAGCCACGATATGTTCCCTATGATGACTGGGTTCATGAATTATGGTCAACAAACAGTACGAGCTGCAAGGTACATTGGTCAAAGTTTCATGATTACCTTATCCCACGCGAATCGTTTACCTATAACTATTCAATATCCTTATGAAAAATCGATCACATCAGAGCGTTTCCGTGGTCGAATCCACTTTGAATTTGATAAATGCATTGCTTGTGAAGTATGTGTTCGTGTATGTCCCATAGATCTACCCGTTGTTGATTGGAGATTGGAAACAGATATTAGAAAGAAACGGTTGCTTAATTATAGTATTGATTTTGGAATCTGTATATTTTGTGGTAACTGCGTCGAGTATTGTCCAACAAACTGTCTATCAATGACTGAAGAATATGAACTTTCCACTTATGATCGTCACGAATTGAATTATAATCAAATTGCTTTGGGTCGGTTACCAATGTCAGTAATTGGGGATTACACAATTCGAACAATTATGAATTCGACTCAAATTAAAATAACCACAGATAAACCCCTTGATTCAATAACGATTACCAATGACTAAGATTCATTTTTGATCTAAAGGAGTGAAGCTTCTTTCATTTTGGTTGGTCAGTAACTACAAATCATAACTATTGATTGGTGAGAATCGCGGCTTGATTTGGATTTAGAATATATGAATATAGTCATGATGATTTCGGAATATCAAACTCCGAACTACTCTTTCGGATACAGAAGTGGAATTAGTCCAATAACTGTATCTACCTCAATCCAGACCCCATTACGATTCAATTAGAAACGTATCATATACAAGAAAAAAACAAGGTAACCTCTTTTTTCCTGGCTGGGTCAGTAAGGTCATGAAATATTTCAACTTTTTTTTATCTCTTATTTTATACATAATGGATTTACCTGGGCCAATACATGATATTCTTTTAGTATTTTTGGGATCAGGTCTTATACTAGGGGGTCTAGGAGTGGTATTACTTACCAATCCCATTTTTTCTGCCTTTTCATTGGGATTGGTTCTTGTTTGTATATCCTTATTCCATATTCTATCTAACTCCTATTTTGTAGCTGCTGCACAGCTCCTTATTTACGTGGGAGCTGTAAATGTCTTAATCATATTTGCTGTGATGTTCATGAATGGTTCAGAATATTACAATGATTTCTATCTTTGGACCGTTGGAGATGGGGTCACTTCACTGGTTTGTACAAGTATTCTTTTTTCACTAATTACTACTATTTCAGATACGTCATGGTATGGGATTATTTGGACTACAGGATCAAACCAGATTATAGAGCAGGACCTGATAAGTAATGTTCAACAAATTGGGATTCATTTATCAACAGATTTTTATCTTCCATTTGAACTCATTTCTATAATTCTTTTAGTTGCCTTGATAGGTGCAATTGCTATGGCTCGTCAGTAATAAATACTTAGAATTAGAAATGAATTAGAAATCCAAAATAAAATTAAAATAAATTTAAAATAAAAATAAATAAGGCCTTGTTCTGTCTTCTTGTATTGTTATTACATCCATTTTGCTTCAATTCAATTTATATATTTATTGTTCATATATTAAATTAAAAAGGG
>NW_027518845.1:17500-25000 GCF_043159265.1 Tasmannia lanceolata | reverse complement strand
GCCCAGAAAGTAGAAAGAATAATTGTATAATTGATTTATATGGATACTCTCAGGTTGAGACCACAAGTAAAAATGACATTGCCATAAATTGACAAGGTGATATTTCCATTTCTTCATCAGAAAATGAGTCCCTTTTGAAGCCAGAATCGCTTTTCCTTGATATCTGACATAATGCATGAAAGGATCCTTGAACAACCATAGGGTCTTCTGAAAATCATTACGAAGCACTACTAAAAGATGTTCTATTTTTCCATAAAAATGTGTTCGCTCAAGAAGGGTTCCCGAAGATGTTGATCGTAAATGAGAGGATTGTTTACGGAGAAAAACGAATATGGATTCGCATTCATATACATGAGAATTATATAGGAACAAGAAGAATCTTTGATTCCTTTTTGAAAAAAGGGAAATGGATTTCTTTGGAGTAATGAGACTATTCGAATTACGAGACTCGTAGAGAAAAAATCTCAACAAATGCAAAGAGGGAGCATCTTGTATCCAGCAGCGAAGGGTTTGAACCAAGATTTCCAGATGGATGGGGTGGGGTATTAGTATATCTGACACATGATTTAAATGTGAAAATTTGTCCTCTAAAAAGAGAAATATTGAATGAATAGATCGTATATGAGATTTTGCTATTTCTTTTTCTTCTAGGGAAGATACTAATCGTAGTGAGAATGGAATTTCCACAATGACTGCAAAAACCTCTGACATCATTTGAGAATCAAAATATTTGTTGTTCCCAACAAATAGATTTTGTTTAGAATCTTTAACCGAAAGAATCAAATGATTCTGTTGATGCATTCGAGTAATTAAACGTTTCACAATTAGTGAACTGAATTTATTGTCATAACCGAAAATTTCCATGGGTTTGTAAAGAATCGATCCATTTAAACCATGATCATGAGCAAGTGCATAGATATACTCCTGAAAGAGAAGCGGATATAGGAAGCATTGTTGTCGAGATCCGTCTATTTCTAAATATCCTTGTAATTCCTCCATTTGAAATGATACTTGAATCAAAAGCATAGAGATTTCTTGGGTTATCAAATAATACATAGTGCGATACGGTCAAAACAAGGTATCAAGGTATATAGTAATAAAAGAATCGATTAAGAAAAGAATGGATACCCCGGAGACAAGGAAGCCAATCAACAGATCCTCCATTTTTCCATCTAATTTTTTGTTTCGTTATAGTTACAAGAGATGACTGGAAATCCTTTATTTTTGCAAGCCGATCGCTCTTTTGACTTTGGAAAAATTCTCTTTATCAGTATACCGTTCTTCTACACATTCGTTTCCACTCCATAATCGAGAAAGAAAAGAATATTTAATAGTTAGGATTCATTAAAAAAAGGAATCGATAATCTACTCACAGGAGAACCCTTTCCCCCATCAGGCACTAATCTATTTTTAACATCTAATTAGATCGGGTAATCATTCGAATTAAGAACAAAAGCTCGTTACTTTTGGTTTCCCTATAATTGGAGCGATAGAGCCCTATCCATTTATTCACTCGATCCAATGGTGAATTGGTTTGGTCCCGTTCCAAGAATCAAAACAAGATTTTGTACCGATTCGGTAAGGATAAAGTATTATCAACAAAATTCTCCATTGATACGACATGCTATTTTTTCCATTCATTCCCTTTCAGGATCAGTCGTGGTCTTACAAACTATACCAATGGTATGGACGAATCCCTTGCTTCATCCAAATGTGTAAAAGATCATAGCCGCACTTAAAAGCCGAGTACTCTACCGTTGAGTTAGCAACCCGGAAAAATATGGTGTGTAGATACGATCGGAATAAAAATAAAACTCAAACCAAGAGATTGGGATTGGATTGCTCGACCCCGTCAAAACATTGAACTAGTAACAAACAAATCTAAAAGAAAATTTGATGATCAATTATGAACATCAAAATGAACAGATTAGATGAAAATACAACGAATTCCCGGATCAATATAGATGGATGCCAAAATTTATGGATCATCCATATTTTTATCAATATTTTTTTTTTTCATTTTTCATTAAGAAGATACTTCTTGTGTCGCAGCGAATCTGGCGAACTCACCATTTGAGTGAAATTGAAATAAAGTAAAGAAATAAAGAAACAAACTTATGAGGCTGGGATAAATGGATCTATTTATCCACGATCAAATTATATTTGATCGATACAACATTGTCAATATGAATTGAATGTTGGTTGAGAAAACAAATTCAATTAAAGAAAATAAGTACTTGTGTTGGATTGACACTACACAGATCAGAAATGAAGTGTGGATGGGGGAATAAATAAGAAAAAAAAAAAAGTAGGAAAAAAATCTCTAGTTTATTCAATAGAGGTACAATAAACAAGATTGACCCCTTGTTTGTTGGTGGAGTCCCAACGAAAACAATCCGATTGATGGTAATCCCATACCATCATTTTCTAGATCCGATTATTTCATCTATTCACTCGAGATTTTTTTTTCTATCTGTCTCATATCAATAAAAAAAGATTTTTTTTCGTTATCGTTATCTGATATGGGATTATAGAGGAGCAATAGTGAATAGGTATGAATAGAGTAAGAAAAATCGGAGTGGTGGAGAAAGAATTACACAAAGCTCGATAAGATACTGGGCACCCCCCTTTTTTGTTTATTTCATTTATTTCATTTCGTTTGATTAATTCGAAGTTCCTTAAAGACCTCTGCCTTCTTTGAAATATCATGAACAGTTCCTGTAGGTTGAGCGCCTTTTTCAAGGAAATATAGAATAGCAGGAACGTTTGAATAAGTTTGATTCTTTATCGGATCGTAAAAACCCACTTTACGAAGATCTCTTCCTTCTCTTTGGGATCGAACATCAATCGCAATGATTCGATAGATGACTCATTGGGATAGATATAGATGAACAATGCCCCCCCTAGAAACGTATAGGAGGTTTTCTCCTCATACGGCTCGAGAAAGAATGATTCGAGTTTGAATTTATGCTATGCATATCATATAGTGACAAATGTATCCATAAAATCATCAATTAGACTATAAGTTGAGTCGTTTTTTTTGTTCTTCCTTCCTTTCCTTTCCTGAAAAAAAAAAAGAAATATCATTCGTACTCATAACTCAAGTTGGGCAATTCTCAAAGAGCTTAAAGGGAAATCCTTGGACATTTGTTGAGCCGTCTCTAACCTCTTTTATTTGTCCCGCCTAGAATCTCTTTTTCTTCCTCATTCTGATCTAGTTCCAGTTGTTGAGACAATTGAAAATGGTGTTTCCTTGTTCCGGTATCCTTTATCTTTGCTTTGAATCATTGGGTTTAGACATTACTTCGGTGATCCTTAATCGTTTCAAAATGGTCGCAACATACCTTTTGTTATTTCTTTCTATTGAAAGAATCATACGAACGATTGATTCCCCTGTAATACACTTTTGATCAAAATAGTTTTACCAATTCCGGCAAATTTTACTTTGTTTTTTTTTATTCGAAACTTGTTGGAATTTGAACCTTTGGATTTCTATATCGAAGATATACTTACGAAGTTGTTCCAACTTATTGATTGGCACTAACCCTAGATCCTTCCCCTTGATAAATGAATCAATACTTTATACTCGAGCTACATCATGTACTATTTACAACCCCCAATTTTGGGGGGTCCTAGTAGAACAGAACAAACTATGTCGAGCCAAGAGCATCTTCATTGATATATAAAATGGTGGATGCAAGAATCCACAGCCGATCATGTCTTTCAAGTCGCACGTTGCTTTCTACCACATCGTTTCAAACGAAGTTTTACCATAACATTCCTCTAATTTTGAACCGGTATGGAATTGATTCAATATGGAATCCGGAATAGTCATTGGCTCAATCGGTACGCTCAATCGGTACACAGCAGTCCATACTTTTATATTTATATATATATAAATTATATATATAAATAGATATTTATATCTATATTTTGATTTTGATATATATTTTGATATCTATATTATAGATATTTTGATATATATATGGATGGATAGGTATTCATCTAGAGAAGGCCCCACAAGCAAAGACAAAGATTCAATCTTACCCCATATTCGACCGTATGAATGAAACACATTTCTAAAAAAGACGAATAAACGAATTACTTAACACTTCTTTACATCTACATCTTCAACAGATTGTTCGGGACAATCAATCATGAAGGATCCAACTCTTTCTCGAACAACTAAATTAAAGAAAGGTCTTTAATTAGATTCTCAATACTCAATACCGGAACAAAATAAGTCATTAGCCAAATAAGCTATTCCAATGACTCGGAAAAGTCGCAAATGAATCGATTATAGACTAGGTTCATCAATCTCGCGCTTCTTCAAGTATCTAAGGATTGATAAAGGAATCATGAAAAAAGGTTTCAAGAATTTCCTACTTCGACATCATAATTTCCTACTTCGACATCATTATCATTAATGGAAATAAGTTTTCCTGTAATGACTAAATTTGATCATCATAAGACATAAGAGAAATCCATGTTCCTTTTCCAATTGAATCATTAATGATTTAAAGCAGGTAGATGGATCGAGAAACAAATTCAATTTATTTGTTTTCATGGGGATGGGATGGATGGAAAAAAGCTCTCATGTAAGATAAGATTAAGGTTGTTATTCTTCCATCTGATTGATAAAACCAGAACCGTAGGAGTATGATCTTTCCGTATCCATCAGATACACAGAACAATTGTCAACGGGAGTAATCATAGATATTTAAGGTAAGGTATCAAAGATCTTTTTCACCGCAGCCGAAATACCGGTATCACTGAAATAGAACAAACAATAACAATACATGTAGGCATGGTTCATTTTATACAGATTTTGCTTTACTTTAGGTTTAGTAACCCTTCCATAAATTCTATCAAGTCAAAAGTAAAGTGAATGGAATATATGAATCTTCCTCCCAATCACTACATTGACTTCCAATTATTTATTGTAGCCAGATGCAAAAAAAAAAAAAGCAATTAGGCTCAAAGAAAAAAAATCTGTTCCATATTGCACTTTATTGTTTATTAATGAGATCCGGACGACACAGATATTGAAAAATTGATACCTTCCATTGCCGATTAACTCGAATTCTATGGGGATCATGAATCATACCCCAAGACAATCAAATAATAAAAGATCCTCTTGCGGTATGTTATATTATCTTGTATAGGTACAAAGCAAAATGGGTCCAGATCAATTCGTTGTTCTTAATTTTGATTTTACCCCACCCACACCCAGTCTTAAGAACTTTAATCCCAGTGATGTAATTAGTCCCAAGAACTCCCTCCTGTTTAGGATTCAGGATCCACATAGAATTAGTCATTTTGACTAACATGTTTAGTTTCGAAAAAATAGAGATCTTATCTTTCGCATTTCAACTTAGAATGCATCATGTGAGAATCAAAATATAATAGATGGGCATAAAGTTTCTATAAGTGACTAACTTACCCCAATATGAATATGAGTAGAGCGGGACGGGCATACACTGAACGGCCCATCCCATTTTTTTTTTAATTCAACTTTGATCTATGTTCCCATCCTACCTAATATCAAAAAGGTAAAAGATGTTTATTTCCATCCGCAATTTATACTCGATTCTTTTTCTTACAATTGGAAATCGAAAGGAATCTATGATTCATAGAAGAATCATTAGAACTCAGAAAGAAAAATTGGATCATATTGTATCCAACCTTATACCTTATACTCTTAAACAGAAGATTGTTAAAGAGAACAATCTTTGTTTTGATAGAAGCGGTCTGGGACGGAAGGATTCGAACCTCCGAGTAACGGGACCAAAACCCGCTGCCTTACCACTTGGCCACGCCCCATTTAGATTTCAATTCGACACTAATAAACACTAATATTGTTATTGGTTATTCGTCAATTCCAGCCCAAATATCTATGGAATAGGTTGTTGCTAGGATTCTATACGTGTAAATGTAGAATGAAAATGAATTCATTGATCATTCCATATAAGTCAATTAAGATATTGTATGAAAGTATGATTCCTTCTATTCTCATTTGAGAATTGAAGGATTTTTGATTGGGGGAAGTTCAAAGAAAAAGAAAGAAGGATTTTTTGTCTTCTCTTCTTTCTTAATTTTTCCCTTATATCAATAACTCAATAAAAATGAAATTATCTCCAAGAACGAAATATTTCTTATGCTTAATATCTTTAGTTTGATCTGTATCTGTCTTAATTCTGCCCTTCATTCGAGTAGCTTTTTCTTCGCCAAATTGCCCGAAGCTTATGCTTTTTTCAATCCAATCGTAGATTTTATGCCAGTCATACCTGTGCTCTTTTTTCTCTTAGCCCTTGTTTGGCAAGCTGCTGTAAGTTTTCGATGAGATCTTTAATACTGTCCTAGAAACATTCATATTCATGATTTATTCGATAAAATAAATTCAACTCTAACATAACAATTGATAAGATCAGATAAGTCTTACATTATGAACCCTCGATTCAAAGATTGAAATTCTTTTGCTTTTTGATAGCCGCGATGAATCTGGATCACCTAATTTCCGCATTATGCCCTTCCAGTTCCAGGGGTCAAAGACCCCATTATGGTACCCCATAATACCTAATTGGGGTATGACAAGATAATTTTGGTAACAAAGGAATTCCTGCAAATTCCTTTCTTTTCTAGAAACCACTTTTTCATTTCTTTTCTTGGTGTCAAGGATATGTGGTACAAAAATAGAGAATCTATTCCCTTATTTCCTTTGCAAAAAACAAAAAAAAAATGATCTTGGAGATTGTGCAATGCTTACTCTCAAACTCTTCGTTTACACAGTAGTGATATTCTTTGTTTCTCTCTTCATCTTCGGATTCCTATCTAATGATCCAGGACGTAATCCTGGACGTGAGGAATAAAAAAATCAGAGATTTTTCATTATTTCCTTGCTTGATTTCTGCATTTTCCTATGCTTTTCTCTATTCCAGACATTTAACTATGATAAAGGACTTGATATTTTTTCGAATTCGAAAGATAAATCTCAAGTGATCCGAGGGAACGGAGAAAGAGGGATTCGAACCCTCGGTACGAACAGCTCGTACAACGGATTAGCAATCCGTCGCTTTAGTCCACTCAGCCATCTCTCCCAATTACAAAAAGATAATTCATATGCGACGCCTGAAGTAAATATTGATCAAAGTCTTTCTTTATCTTTATTTATTTATTTTATACATTTATTTATACTTACTATATTATACTTACTATATATATACGAATTATCTTTATTTATTTATTTATATACATTTATTTATACTTACTATATTATACTTACTATATATATACGAATTTTATCCGCAATTCAATTTGGATAACGATTCGAAACAGATATCTCCAATAGAAAGAGTACGTCTTTGATTTCGTCCGAAGGGTTCTTTTATTCCCCCGGCCTGGCCAGTACAGTACCTAGCCAGGCCGTTCCTTCTTTTGTTCCAATGAATCATGGATCAAATTATTTTTCTGATTTGAAAACCAAATTGTTATTGAAGCAGC
>NW_027518845.1:0-12500 GCF_043159265.1 Tasmannia lanceolata | reverse complement strand
CGGGTCTCATGCCAATTGCGAAATACCTCGTTTGTTACAACGCTTCCTAAAAGTGAAAAAAAAAAAAGGGTTCCATTAAGGATGGAAAGGAAGAAAGCGAGTGGATCTACTAATTCCTCATCCTCAAATCAGCCTTTTCCCTGGGGTGGGGTATTGTCTCAACGAATAAGTGGTTGTAGGAGTAAAGTGTTGATATAATTCGAAGAAGCAAGCGGCAAGTTCACGGCAATCAAATAAGAAAAAAATAAGTACGTATTTTTCACATTTATAGGATTAAACAAAAGGATTCGCAAATAAAAGCGCTAATGCCACGACCAGTCCGTAAATTGTTAAAGCTTCCATAAAAGCCAGACTAAGCAATAAAGTACCTCGTATTTTACCCTCTGCTTCTGGTTGTCTCGCAATACCTTCTACAGCTTGGCCCGCAGCAGTACCTTGACCAACTCCAGGTCCAATTGAAGCAAGCCCTACGGCCAATCCAGCAGCAATAACGGAAGCGGCAGAAATCAGTGGATTCATGGTAAGCTCCTCGCACCAAAATAAAGAAATGGTTAATGATACAATCACTGAATTATGACTTATTATTCCATCACTAAGATCCATCGGGTCGAAGTAACTAAGAACTCCAAATTGAAGTGATGATATTACTGAATCATCATAACTGCTTCAATATCTCGTTTTTAGTTCCTATCCATGGAGTCTTTGTAAAGTCATACGATTCTAGTTCTTCCATTTCTTTGTTCCGAACCACTCTTTCAATTCTTCGCTCTTTCTCTTCTATATCCTTAACTTCATCTGTTTATTCATTCAATCCACAGCCAAAGATGAAACGGAAGTCCTTCCGTTGGAATCCATCTAACTTCAGTGGGATGGGAAATAATATATATGGATAGTCCATATATAACTCGTGAATATCTAATATCACATATACATATGTTTCTTCCATAACGTAAACCATTCGTATCTTATATTGAATTGGATTATAGAATCATTCTTCGAAACATACACAGGGATTGAATTATAGCCATTACATATACCCAGCTCAACCTCCCTAACCTACCTTTTTCTGAATCTTATTTGTTTGTAAACTTTTCTCTTCCTTTTCTTTATCATTATTGCGCATTGATATAAACGGATGGATTCATCAGCCCGAACCATTCCATATCCATATCAAGATTTGATTGATCCAATTGCAGACAATTTTTGTCAACCATTGAATTGATAGAACATAGTTTTTTTGTTTAGGCATACGTCGGAAACAGATAACATAACAATTCTTTCTTATTCAAATTATGAATCGTAATACCGTAATCGTAATTGACTGATATAAATAGAATATCAATTGGAGAGGTATGACGTAAATGGACCAAACGGGAATCTTAGGAAAAAAGATCTTTTCGATCTCTTTCCTTTTTTTTTTTTTAATTCCCTAATATCGTACATCTTTATTGACCCTACTCTAAATCGTATCTACCATATTTGTAGATATCCATCATGTTCCCCAAGTAGATTATCTTGAGCCACCCATGAGTTGGGATAGTCTTGTTTTTTTTTTCAAAAAAAAAAAAACAAGACTATTTTGGAAGCTAGTCAATGATGACCCTCCATGGATTCACCTATATAAGCCGCGGCTAAAGTCGCAAAAATAAGAGCTTGAATCCCGCTTGTGAATAATCCAAGAAACATGACAGGTATAGGAACCACTAAAGGTACTAAAGAAACAAGAACAACAACTACTAATTCATCAGCCAATATATTCCCGAAAAGTCGAAAACTAAGTGATAAAGGTTTTGTGAAATCTTCTAGGATGTTAATTGGTAAAAGTATTGGAGTTGGTTGAATGTATTTACCGAAATAGCCCAATCCCTTTTTAGTAAGACCCGCATAGAAATATGCCACTGACGTGGGTAAAGCTAAAGCAACAGTAGTATTTATATCATTCGTGGGTGCAGCTAACTCCCCATGAGGTAACTGTATGATTTTCCGAGGTAAAAGAGCACCTGACCAGTTAGAAACAAAAATAAATAGGAACATAGTTCCAATAAAAGGAACCCAAGGACCATAATCTTCTCCAATCTGAGTTTTGCTCAAGTCTCGAATGAATTCAAGTACATATTCGAAGAAATTCTGACTGTTAGTTGGAATGGTTTGTGGGTTCCGAACAGCTATAGTGGCTGAACCTAATAAGATAGCAATTACGACCCAAGAAGTGATAAGTACTTGGGCATGGACTTGGAAACCCCCTATTTGCCAATAGAAATGTTGGCCTACTTCCACACCGGATAGATCGTATAACCCTTTGAGTGTGTTGATGGAACATGGTAGAACATTCATATTGCCCTCTGACAGAAATAGAACTTAAAAAAGAATTATTTTGATTCAACCCTCTCTTTCTCGACTCGACTACTTTAAATCGTATATTTAGGATACCAAGTAATCACATAATATCCCCAGTGATTTTGATCTCTTTTTTGAGATTCAGAAATAGTAACCGATTAAATCAATCTATGGGGTTCAAAAAGTCATTGGCTTATCTTATTATTAATCAACGATTTCTTATATAGCTAGAACGACCCTCACAAATTGCGGATACTAATTTGTTAAGAATCAATCGGATTGACGCTATAGCGTCATCGTTGGCTGGAATAGAAATATCTGCGAGATCCGGGTTACAATTTGTATCGATTAAGCAAATCGTCGGAATCCCTAAAGTGAGACATTCTCGAAGAGCCGTATATTCTTCTTGCTGATCAACGATGATTACAATATCGGGTAAGCCCGTCATATATTTGATCCCACCCAAATATGTTTGCAGGTGAGATAATTGTCTCTTCAACATTGCTGCATCTCTTTTCGGTAGACGGTTGAGTTTCCCCGCCTTTTGTTCCGCTTTCAAATCCCTAAACTTATGAAGTCTCGTTTCTGTAGTGGACCAATTCGTTGACATACCACCGAGCCATTTTTTATTAACATAATGACACCGAGCCTTTATTGCAGCTGATGCTACTGAATCAGCTGCTTTATTTTTGGTACCAACTATTAAGAAGTGTTTTCCCCTACTTGCTGCATCAAAAACTAAATCACAGGCTTCTGACAAAAAACGAGCAGTTCTAGTAAGATTTGTAATATGAATACCTTTACGCTTTGCAGAGATGTAAGGTGCCATTCTAGGATTCCATTTCCTAGTACCATGACCAAAATGAACTCCTGCTTCCATCATCTCTTCTAAATTAATGTTCCAATATCTTCTTGTCATTTTTCCCCACACTTTCTCTTTTTTTTTTTTTTAAGAGACGAGGTACCCTGAAATAAATAATTGTTCCGACGGAACCTTCTCCCGGAGATTGACCCTTGATACATGGTCCAAGTGATTAATTCCTTTCTATTCGTTATTATCTTTATTACCCAATAAAAAGACCGGACCATACCATATAATTAAAGTTAAAAGAAAAGAATCAATTTGCTCTTAGGAATCATGAAATCCCGTAAATTATTGTTCTGGTGTATTATGGAAATTATTTGGGATGTAAGAACCAAATAATTCTCTGTGGTGGAACAAAATATCTCTAATTTCCCCCTCGAATAGATTCTTCTTTTTGATTTCCAAGGGAATGTTGTTGTCTTGCCTTGAACGGTGCACTAATCCCTTGAATCCGGTACCAACAGGTATCATCCCCCCCAGAACAACGTTCTCTTTCAGGCCTTTCAACCAATCAATACGACCTCGTAGAGCGGCTTTTGCTAAAACTCGAGCAGTTTCTTGAAAACTTGCTTCGGATATGAAACTTTGAGTATTCAGAGATGCCCTGGTAATTCCCAATAAGATGGCTCGGTAACAGATCGCTTCTTCCAAAGCACGCCCTGTTCGTTCCGCTCGAAACAATCCTATTAGTTCTCCGGGTGAAAAAACATTAGACATTCCATCTTCTGAAACCAACACTTTTGATGTTATTTGACGTACAATAATCTCTATATGCCTATTATGGATTTGCACCCCCTGGGATCGATAAACCCTTTGGATCTTATTAACCAAAGAGATACGACTTTGCGCTATGGTTAGCTCAGCACCAATCAAGAATTCCCACGGAATTCCAAGAATTCTTTTTATATGTTCGTTCCAACCCTCAACCCTCTTTTCTAGGTTCATCGATATTGAATCAATCGAACGCACTTCTAACACTTGTTCCACTTTTGGAAGACCTTGCGTTATATCACCCGATCTCGATTTTTCATATATAAATGTAACTAATGTATCCCCTTCGTAAAGGATTTCTCCATAATGACCATGAACGGTTGCCCCTGGGGTGGCCAAATGAGGCTTAGCTGATCTTATGACTAAGGAGTCAACATGAACAATTAGAACTTGACCAGATTTTATCTGTGGTCCATATTTGGATATACATACATTTTCACAAATAAACTGTCCGAGGACAATTATTTTGGATGTCTTCTCACAATAATCGTGATGGAGAAAGCACCAAGTCAAATCGAATGGATGAAAAATGATGTTCCTGCATGGATAGGGATTATAAATTCTCCCATTTTCATCCATTAAATAATATTTAAGTACTTGTAAAGTCTGTTTTAAATTGTCAAGTAGCAAATATTTATTTAACAAGATCTGATTATGAGTTATTAAATAGTAAGGTGAATAAAAATTCGCAATTTTAGGTACAGTCCCTAAGGGACCCAACGAATTCCTAATCGGAATCATGGGATCCTCTTTAATTTGAATTGATTCTTTTGTCACATTGTGAGATTTAGAACCATTGAATGGACCAATTCGAGAACAATTGGATAATGACAAAATTAGAAAAGATTGGCATTCCTTATTTCTATTCAGCAACGTACGAATAGTTCCTTGATGTTGGGTAAGTGATTGAATCCTCCTCGCCTTGGAATAAAAAGGATTGATATTGGTGTGATCTGATCCATTATCTGGGATCAATCCCGAACCCGCCATATCATTCCTTTTTCCGATATACGAAATAGGGGACTTCACTAAGTCAATTCTTATGAAATCTCGAATCAGATCATTTGCCCTCACTTCAACAATGGAAGCCTGAACCTTTTCTATAGAACCATTTCGGTCTTGGTCCCAATTCAATACTAAACAAGTACGAACTAATTGAATACTTGTGTAATAAATTCCTCGAATTGGTTTGCCATTTCTATAAAGGATATAATTTTCAACTCGGAATTTCACATTATCCCTTTCTTGCAACAGATCCTGGGGAAAAAGCGTTGCTAAATTGATACCATCAGCTATTTCATATGTGACTACGGATCGAACCGAAACAAAATACTTTTTCTTGGTAGGTGTGATCCGTTGGACATAGATCCAATTTTGTAATTTTTTTGATTCCTTAGAATTTTTTTTTCCCGTTCCTGGTGGTATCAAGATGCCGCTGTGCCGGGAGATCTTATCTGTCTCTCCAGGAAAATGGATATCTCCAGAAAAGATTTTCAGTTCAATCCTTTTTTTTTTTCTCTCCACTCGGACTAA
The DNA here is from genome assembly GCF_043159265.1 of Tasmannia lanceolata. Lineage (NCBI taxonomy): Eukaryota > Viridiplantae > Streptophyta > Magnoliopsida > Canellales > Winteraceae > Tasmannia > Tasmannia lanceolata. The sequence continues at coordinate 6,994 of NW_027518845.1, read as the reverse complement.
TCCACCTACGCGGCTTCTTGTATTTAAAGTGATTCGTGTATCGACTCCAATGATACTATTGTTCTGTACCATTATGGACGAAGAGCCAGGTAAGATATGCACTTCTTCGGGAATGAAAAAAAAGCGATCTACTTTCATTTGGTATTTCGGACTAAATTCCTTTGCTCCTCGATACTCAATCAAATCCTCTTTTTTGACGATTGAATCCACTTCTACAGTCCCATACTTAGTAATTCCTGAACTGCTTCTTCTGTATCGGGGATCGTCGAAATAAGCAAGAATACTATTTCTACGTAAAATACCATTTATGGGTATTTCAATCGAGATACCAGAACGAGGCATTAGTTCTTTCTCTCGTTCTTGATCATATTGGAATGGGATGATGAATCTATTTCTTCGCCTTTTCGCCAATAAATCAGAATTCTCGTGGAGAATGGCAGGATATATGAAATTCCAACGACCATTGGATATGATTCGAGCAGGTCCTGAATAATCAAGAATCTTTCCCTCTTTTTTACCGGAAGGATCTGAACTAAACAATTTGTGTCTCACTCGATCATTAGTCACTGAGAGGTCAGAACTCTCTCTCTGTTCGACAGAAAGAGAATGAATGTTCATTTGATCTTGATCCTTGTGGAGCGAAAAAGGCACTATACTAGATCTGCACGGACCCCCCGATAATATCCATAAATGACTTGTTTTAGGTAAGAGATGAACATTACCATATGTATATTCAGGTGCATGGTACACATCGGTACTCCAGTGCATTTCTCCCTCTGAGTCAGAATAAATATGTTTTCGAACTCTCTCTTTAAAATTGAAAGTGGATGTTCCAGCGCGAATCTCGGCAATCACTTGTTCTGATTCTACATATTGATCATTTTGAACTAAAAGAAAACTTTTTGGTGGAATATTCACATTATGTAGAATATCCTGACTCTCAATAGTGACATACAGGTCTATATAACATAGAAAAGCAGGATGCCCATGACGTGTACGTGTGGGATGAACCAAATCCTCATTGAATTTTATTTTTCCATTAGAGGGGGCTCGTACATGTTCTGCAGTACCACCTGTGAATACTCCACCGGTATGAAAAGTTCTTAATGTTAGTTGAGTCCCTGGTTCCCCAATTGATTGACCCGCAATGATACCTACTGCTTCTCCCAATTCGACCAGGTCACCATGAGTGGGACTCCGACCATAACATAATCGACAGATCCAAGATGTACTCCTGCAAATAAAGGGGGTTCGAATATATATTGATTGTGCTCGAAAGGTTATGAATCGATTGACAAGCCCAACCCCAATATCTTGATTTCGAGCGGCAATGCATCGTAGACCCATATATATATCGTCTGCTAATACACGACCAATTAGTGTTTGGATCAACATTTTTTCCGTCATCCCATTTCGAGGACTCACGGAAATACCTCGGATAGTGCCACAATCTGTTCTACGTACAACAATGTGTTGAACTACTTCAACAAGTCGACGCGTGAGGTATCCAGCATCTGATGTTCGTACAGCAGTATCCACAACTCCTTTGCGAGCTCCGTAGCAAGAAATGAGATATTCCGTTAAAGAAAGTCCTTCGCGTAAATTGCTTTGAATGGGTAAATCAATCATTTGTCCTTGGGGATCCGACATTAATCCTCTCATACCGACTAATTGGTGTACCTGAGATGCATTTCCCCGAGCTCCCGAAAAGGACATTATATGGACTGGATTAGAAGGATCCGTCATCCTAAAATTAGGATGCATTTCTTGTCTCAAATATTCACTTGTAGCATACCATATCTCAATGGATTGACGTAATTTTTCTACCGCGTGTACATTCCCATAATGATGGTGCTTTTCCAAAATCAAACTTTGTTGTTCAGCATCTTGGACTAGCCATCCCTTAGAAGGTATTGTTAAAAGATCATCAATTCCTAATGAAATGGATGTAGCAGTGGCTTGCTGGAAACCCATAGTCTTTACTTGATCCAGTATGTGTGATGTATATGCCATTCCGAAGTGATCTATTAATCGACTAATAAGTCGTTTCATGGCAGTTCCATCTATCACTTTATTGTGAAAGACCAGATCGGCCCGTTCCGCCATAAGTACCTCCATATTCTGTTGAGTAGGATTCGACAATAGGTTTGAGTCAGTGATTCGAAGACTTCCTTTCCTCTATCTTGATTCACGTATCAATTCAGGAATTAGGATACCGGTTGAACCGTAGAGACCCGAATTCACAAGGTATCGTATCACATAATTACTTAGCTTAGGTACCTTATGAGTAGGCTCGGCAAAACCCCTGTATGGCTTCTTCTATTTCTCGATAAAAAGAAATATGACCAATGGTGGTTCGAATGTATATACAAAGGATTTCTTTTTTGACACTTCTTACTAGTAGATAGTGCCCATAAATCTCATGATAGGTACCCAAAGATTCATATTGAACTTCGATGGGCACTTCTCTTGGGGCAATGAAACGTTGATCTAGTCGCCACCGGAGCCACAAAGGACTATCTAAATTGATTCGTTTCTGCCGGTAAGCTCCAAGTGCATCATAGGAACTACAAAAATAGGGTTCTTTTTCTTTCGTATACTTATAGTTATTATTATACTCGTAAACTGTTTCATTTTGATAGTTTCTGTGATTCCATGGATTATACCTATTTGCACAAATACCTCGACGATTTCCGATGGTTAATACATAGAGTCCAATAAGCATATCTTGGGTTGGTATGGAAATGGGATCCCCAATAGCTGGAGACAAGAGATTCATATGAGAAAACATAAGTAAACGAGCCTCTGCTTGAGCTTCCAAAGATAAAGGTACATGAACAGCCATTTGATCCCCATCAAAGTCTGCATTGAATCCCTTACGAACTAATGGATGTAAACAAATAGCACGTTCCTCCGCTAAAATAGGTTGGAACGCCTGTATGCCTAATCTATGCAGGGTGGGTGCTCTATTCAGCAATATGGGGTGCCCTTGCATAACTTCTTGAAGTATTTCCCATACAATTGGTTCTTTTTCCCGAATTTTACTTTTTGCAATCCCTATGTTGGAAGCAATATGTTGTCTGATTAGACCACGAATTACAAATGTCTGGAAAAGTTCTATTGCTATTTCTCGAGGTAATCCACATCGATGTAATGAAAGCGAAGGGCCCACGACAATGACGGAACGCCCCGAATAATCGACCCGTTTACCAAGTAGAGTCTCACGAAATCTTCCCTCTTTGCCTTCAATTACATCTGAAAACGACTTGTAAACTTTATTATGACCATCCCTCATTGGTTGCCCGCGGATCCCATTATCAAGAAGTGTATCTACGGCTTCTTGTACCAATTTCTCCTGACACATTACTGATTCCCCTGGCGTAGATCTACTTGTTGTTAATGGATCGGTAAGAGTATTGTTCCGATAGATAACTCTTCGATAGAGTTCATTAATATCCGAACTCATTGGTTTACCCCCATCTATCTGAATGATTGGTCTCAACTCCGGAGGAAGAACTGGTAATAGGCACAAAACCATCCGTTCTGGTTCTACATTTGTTCGAACAAAATGCTTAGCTAATTCCATGCGTCTAACCAAAAAATCCTTTCTTCTTCCAACTTTTCTATCTTCCCATTCATTCCCAGTGTACCTTTCTTCCCCTAATTCCTTCCATTCCACCAATGAATGATCTGTAATAATTCGCAAATCTGGATCGGCTAATTGTTCTCTGATAGCACTTGCTCCAGTAGAGATTTCTCGATTTCGAAATGTATCGAAGCCTTGGGTAGTAAAAAAAAGTGGGATGCTATATTTCCGGGATTGTATTTCATATTCGAATGAACCTCGTAATCGTAAGAAAGTCGGTTTTTTAACTATGGGCCTAGCAAAAGAAAAATTGGGATAGGTTCCTATAGGATCCCCCCCTTAAAAACCGGACATGAAGGTTTCCTCTCATCCGGCTCAAGTAGTTACACCAAATAAATAATAAATAAAGGGGGTCTCACTTTCAAATTTTGTTCTAGAAACCCCCATAAAAATCTACTCCTTACTCAAGTTCCCAGTGAGAACCAACCTATATTTCATTGATTCATTTTTACTTTATATTTTATTTTCGGAATTACTTATTCATTATTCAATTACGACATAAATAAAATGTGAAATTGTTGAGTAGCCTACGTCCCCTCGAATGATGAATCCCCTTAAAGGAATACCTTGGAACTCATAAGGGATTTACTTGTCTATGTATCGTTCCATTCGATCTTTTAGGTCCCTACTTCACCTCGACGGTTATGCTATGATGTCCCTTGAAGCATATATGCGATGGATAGATTCCTGTAACCATGTCATATTTGTTTACTTGAACAGAAAACAGAATTTATTTCTAAAAGAAATGGAGTGGCTAATTCCAAGAAAGAATTCTTTTTTTTTTTTCACGAGGTACAGCTAGCAATTCCTATTTATATGTTACGGAATCGACCATGGATCAATTCCCCCTTTATTTGGAAGTATTGAATACACCCATAATTCTGAGCTTCATGTTCTTCTTCTTCCTCTCCCAGGAGACATGTCAGAGCCAGGGGCATCCCAATCGGATTAAATGGGATGACAGTTTCTCATTCCGAATCTGTAAACTCATAATTTCGATCAAATCACACATCGCAGTATACTAGGCTTTCTAATTCCTTAAGGGGTTTATCTAAAAGATTCGCGATATAACTAGGAAGACGTTTAAAATACCACACATGAGTCACTGGACATGCCAGTTTGATGTATCCCATTTGATATCTTCGTATCCGAGAATCAACAAATTCGACTCCGCATTGTTCACAAAATTTCGGGTCTTCTTTTTCATCTCCGATCACTCGATAATTTCCACAAGCACAAATTCCACTTTTTATAGGTCCAGAAATTCTTTCACAAAACAATCCATCTTTTTCCGGTTTATTGGTTTTGTAATGAAAAGTATAGGGTTTTGTCACCTCTCCAACTATCTCTCCATTAGGTAGTATTTTGTTAGCCCAAGCACTTATTTGTTGAGGAGAAACTGATCCAATTCGAAGTTGTTGATGTTTATACCTGTCGATCATATTATAGAATATAAATTCTGATTCATTCCGATCAAGCTTCCTTCCTATGAATCTGGAAGTTCTTCTCAGATACAAGGAAATGATTCAGTTCCAGAGCCAAAGATCGTAGTTCTCGAACGAGTAATCGAAAAGATTCTGGAGCATCCTCGGGGTTAGGTATTGTTCCTCCAATGATCGTAGTACCAAGTACTTCCTGACGAGCTCTAATATGATCAGATTTATAAGTAAGCATCTCTTGTGAAATATGAGCAACACCAAATCCCTCTAGAGCCCAAACTTCCATTTCTCCTACTCGTTGTCCCCCTTGCCTGGCCCTTCCTCTAAGGGGTTGTTGTGTAACAAGTGCATAATGTCCACTGGAGCGTCCGTGGATTTTATCATCAACTTGATGAATTAATTTCAGGATATAGGACTTTCCTATTATAACAGGTTGTTCAAAAGGATCTCCTGTTCTTCCATCAAATATTCTGCTTTTTCCCGGATACTCGGGTTCAAATACCCACGGATTTGCTGTTTGCTTACTGGCTTCATATAATTCAGGAAACACTAGTTTTCTCGAAGCCTCTTGCTCATATCTCTCATCGAAGGGTGCTATTCTATAATGTCTGTCCAGCAGGTCCCCCGCTAACCCGAGCGAGCATTCAAATATCTGTCCCACATTCATTCGCGAAGGTACTCCTAATGGGTTGAAGACCATATCCACCGGTGTTCCATCTTGCAAATAAGGCATATCTTGTCTAGGCAAAATTTTTGAAATGATACCTTTATTCCCATGTCTTCCAGCTACTTTATCACCTACTTTGATTTCACGCTTCTGTGAAATATATACACGAATCATTTCTGGATTATAACTGGAACCCCCCCCTTTCTGGATCCATCTCACATCAATAACTCGACCCTTTCCGCCTATAGGTAATTTTAGACAAGTTTCCTTTGCAGTGGATACCTGAATTCCAAGTATGGCTCGTAATAATCTATCTTCCGGGGCATACGATGATTCTTTTGCTGTCTGAGGCGTTAATTTACCTACTAAAATATCACCTGTTTCTATCCAAGATCCCAACATCACAATTCCATTTCTGTCTAAATTGCGGAGTAAATGGGCTTCTAAATGCGGTATTTCATTAGTGATTCTTTCAGGGCCTTGACTTGTCACATGAGTCTGAATTTCATATTTCCGGATGTGAAAAGAAGTATAAATATCTCCATATACCAGACGTTCACTAATGAGTACCGCGTCTTCAAAATTGTAGCCTTCCCATGGCATATAAGACACTAATACGTTTTTTCCCAAAGCGAGTTCACCACCAACTGTAGCCGCACCGTCCGCTAAAATTTGTCCCTTTTTAATGCATTTACCCGCGGAACCTGAGGTTTTTGATGCATACAGGTATTTTTGTTGGAACGTTGATACATAACCAATGGAATGCTTATGGTAGTGTCTCCATTACCTGATAAAACGATCTTGTCAGTATCAGTATAAATGATCTTTCCATCTTGTTCGGCTATAGCTGAAACCCCCGAATCTAGAGCCGCTTGGCGTTCCAACCCAGTTCCAACAATGCACTTCTCGGACCGAGAAAGCGGAACTGCTTGACGCTGCATATTCGAACTCATTAAAGCTCGATTCGCGTCATTATGCTCGATAAAAGGAATGAGGGAAGCTCCAATAGAAAAATATTGGAAAGGAAAAATGCTTCGAAGATGAATCTGTTCCCATGCAATAGTCAAGAATTCTTGACGGTATCGAGCTGGAACAACCTGTTCTTCCTGAATACCCTGATTCAACGCCAAAGAATTTCCTGCTGCTACCATATAATATTCATCTCTATTTGGTGATAAATAAACTGTCTGTACCTCTTTTGATCTCTGAGATATTTCATAAAACGGACTCTCTATAGACCCC
>NW_027518844.1:0-15124 GCF_043159265.1 Tasmannia lanceolata | reverse complement strand
CACCGTTTTGATGCTTAACACCCTTGACGTTATTATGATTAGGCGGTGACATGTCCTCGGGTCCACTTCGTCTCCTCTCCTCCATTTGTTTTTTTCTCTCCAGGTCGCCATGATAGGCAGCGTTACTGATCATTTTGGAGGCCTCCTTAATGCGCAAAGTTTCCGGATCGTCCGCTATGGCTGTGAAGCCCTTGCCTTTGGACTTTTCAAAGTCTTCATGATATTTGGCTTGACTCTGTATCCTCGTGTTCTCCGCTAACCGACGTATTTCAGGTGTGTCCGCAACAGTGGTAGCTTTAGCCTGTGGGCAGTGGGCATTGCAATATGGACGCTTCTCGAAACCTTTATAGTTCTTCATATTGAGTGTCATGTTACACTCATGACATTTAAAACATCCTTTGTGCCAAATCTTGTCTAAGCACCGGAGTCCCTCGACCGGATATACAGTCAACTCGCACTTGGCGCACTTGTTCGAGCTCATCTTTGGTTGATTTGATTTGTTCTGCAAGAATTCCAAGACAGAATTTTCTATGGTCTAGTCTGTTTGTTTAAATAATATGTGATTTCAGTTGGTTGTCAAATAGTTGGCTATTCAGGAACGATTGTCGACAAATGGAATGAGTTAATTTCCGCTAGCTGAATGAATATAGAGATGGAATGTTCGACATTGACAATATATTCTTTGTTACATTCTCTGACGCTACCGAACCTCTAATGCGAATTAAACTTTCCTATCTTGATTCCGTTATCTTGAGATTGGCAGAGTGGGAAGGTTAGCTCAAGTTTTGCTTTTGCAAACCAAATATAAGAAGTTGTAACTTAATGGATGATGATAGTCGAATTCAACGTGGGTGGAGGAGATAAGTTATAGTGAGGTAGGTGTGTGTATAATGTGATAAATAGCTTAATAGTTAGTCGGTTATGGTATTGTTCTACATGTATATGAATAAATTTTCCTATTGCCGATATTGATGAGAGGGATTAGAGCTTTGAATGAATATAGATACGCTTTTCCGAGTTGATTAATATGCTCTCAGGGGCAGGAGGAGTCAGAGGCGGAGGCGGAGGTTCAAACAGCCCAAAAAAGTGAATGATTGCTCGTGAAGGTATTGCAAATGAGTGCCTATTCAGCTGGTGTTCATAATTGTGCCGTTCTTTTTAATTCGTTTAGTTTATGCTTAGTGTGTTTTTTACGTGTCTGCGTTGATGTGTAATTGATGAAGTTATTAGATAATAGTGCTAAGTGAATTATGATCTGGTGATAACACAATAAGAATTATTATTCAATATTGGCGGTGGGTTAATGTTGTTGCTGTAGTTTTTCGTTGCTGCTGTTGTTTCAATGTTAATGATGGTGGCAATAGTAATTACAATATATAAGTTTCTCCTCTATGGAAGAATGAACGGGCGATAGTTATGAATAAATTTGATGCTTATGATTCCTACTAAGGCGAATAAATTATATCTCCAGACATCGTCGAAGTTTGTTAGAGAATTATTGTTATTTAAGAGGAAGATAACACAGAGACACAAATTTAGAGATGTGTAGGCAAACAGCTTAAGTGTGAGACAAGTACAAATACAACAACAACCACTACCAATGCTACTTCTTCAACCACCACCACAACCACTACATCTTGTGTAGGTGCCAGTTGCTCTTTCTCTCTCTCTCTCTCTCGCCCGCTCTGGTGAGTGGCCTTAAGAAGTAAGCGAGACGCTCTCTCAGGTTGTTGTTGTTGTTGGATCAGGCTCTAGATTCTTGTTTTCACACAAGTTCGATGAAAACTCTGTTTTGGGGAAAAAACAACAATTTTCTCTTGGCCGTCAAAAAACGACACCATCTAGCGGAATGTGCGAATTTTGCCCACCGTTACGAAATACCCTGAACTCCAGCTTAGTTGATGCGCTCAGTGCTAACACCATGGAACTCTGTGTCTTGAAGATTAAATTTAATGCGCATGCGCGTGTCAGGAGGGGAACGAACTTTTTTGTACAGAGCGGCTCATAGATTTTTTTTAGAGGGAAGGGGGTGTCAAAAAAGTTTTGGGAAGCCAAATTTTGGGGGGTAAAATAGCTCTTCCCTAGGAAATCAACACGATGGAAGAATAATTTTTCCCTCCTCAAGTCAAGGAAAAAACAATCTCTCGCCCTGAAGTCCAACTATAAAATCCGGTCCCTGCTAGGGACTCCCTAGTCTCTGACTTGGCGAACAAATTCGACGACGACGAGACGGCCGCTGACGATGCCGAGTTGCAGCGGAAAGGGCAAAACTTTGTGTGAGTGAGCGAGCGAGCGAGCGATGCATTCTGTGCGCTTGCCTGTCTGTCAAATTGTTGGCTTATTTGCTGTAGTCCGTCTGTGCGCATCTCAGAGAGGCACCTCGGAAAGGAGCACTGCACTCGCTCACACACACACACACACTGCGATGCTCTGTGTGTTGTTGCCCTTCCCTCTGCATTGAACTGAAGCAGCATTCGCCGTAGCGCCAGCAGTAGCAAACAAAAGCATACTTCAAGCAGCGATAGCCTTCGTTAGCTCTTACAGCGATTGCTCCTCCCTCTTCACTGTGGAGTGGACTCATTCCTCTCTTGTGTGTTATTATTATTATCATCATCATCATCACATCACCACCACATCATACTTACCATCATCATATTATATCATCATCATTATTAATATTATTCTCATATAAGCATTTACTTATTATATATCAGAACTCTACTACAACAATCTTTCTTTATTGCTATTAGCCAGAAAAGAAACTCCAAAGCCACCATGAAGGAGAACTTGGACCCAATCGAGGCGCTCGAGATTATTAGTTGCGAAACGTTAGAGCAGGCGCAGGAGAAAAAGAAACGAGAGCAACCGAACAATTTTGAGAATCACCTCCTCACGAATAACTTACGGCAAGTTTTACAGGAAATGAAAGAGAGAATTGCGCTCAACACCCGCGTGAACCATGAAGAGGCACCACAAGATCCACAATTGATGAGATTGGACAATATGCTGGTTGCCGAGGGAGTTGCTACCGTAGACTTACGAGGAAACCCTATATCAAATGCCGAGGCTGCGGCGGCTGCCGCCGCGATGGGTGGCCAAATGTCACCTAGCGAGGGTATCATTGAAAATCAGGAATACAAGAGTAAACTAGCTGATATTAGAGAAGTTTATAATAATGAACTTAACAAGTACCACAATTCATGTGACCAATTTACCTCGCATGTTGTGAATTTATTACAAGAACACAGCAAAATAAGGCCAATTTCGCAGCAGGAAATGGAACGAATGGTCAAAATCATTCACAAAAAATTTAATCAAATTCAGGTACAATTGAAACAGAGCACCTGCGAGGCTGTTATGATTTTAAGATCAAGATTTCTTGATGCAAGAAGGAAAAGAAGGAATTTTAGCAAACAAGCAACAGACATACTTAATCAATATTTTTATGCACACCTCGCAAATCCATACCCAAGCGAGGAAGCCAAAGAACAATTGGCAAGAAAATGTGGCATATCCGTGTCACAAGTATCGAATTGGTTTGGAAACAAAAGAATTAGATATAAGAAGAACATTGGCAAGGCCCAGGAAGAGGCCAACATGTATGCGGCCAGACAAGCAACTGGCGAGTCACCATATGAAGTTGCACCATCATCACAAAGTTCATCAAATATGCTAAGTCCACCACCAAATGGGGCTGGCGGTCAAGATGAGTATACGGATTACAATTATGATTATGGATCAGATGAATCAGAGAACTAGAACATTACCAGAACTCACAACATATGTGCACATTATAATTCCCCCCCCCCCCCCGAGTGAATGCTCAAAAAATACTTGAAACAACTCATAATATAATACAAGACTCTACACAGAAAAGACTTACAGTACATGAGCTCATTAATTCAGGTTCAAATTGAAACGAAGAATACTTCTTTAAACGAGTCATGAAGGATACGAACCAGACGAAGTAAAACGGATTGCAATTCTAAGTAGCCGAATCCCATGCTATCAATACAAAGAGAACTTACATTGACTTTAAATGTATATGATCTAATTAGTCTTCAATAAAAATGATGATTACAAATGTATCGTTCCTGATGTCATGTGTGAAAAAGTTTATTTATCGTCCTGGGCTATGTCGACCATTTTGTTGATTACCTTGGTCGACAGATTCATTTTGAAGTGTGTCTGGCAGCTCGTGCATATGGGACTGAAGGTGCAAAAAATTGATAAACAAACTGAACAGACATATCCAATGTCGATAATCTTTCTGTGACAAAAACAGGCAGCTCTATGGGTGGCCTTGCGTCTTTCAGGCAAAAGTAGTGTTTCCCGCACTGTATTATTAGGTGAGAATATCCACAACAAATATTCTAGATTACCCGCTATGTCCGGAACATTGAGGTAGTGACCGCCTGTCAAATCACAGCCTTGCTCGATGATTGATCCTCGCTTAAAGTTTTCCTCCTTCATGAAGACACAACTATCAATAGGAACACTGGTCTTCTGAGCAGCGAAGAAAGCATTCATAAGATTCATATATTGTGATGCATATGAGTCCACTTGTACTGAGCAACTAACAATTAAAATCCTAGAATTCACATTCTTGAGGTTGCTTATCTTACACAATGCCATACCTAGAGCACTAGCCAGCAAGCATTCATTGCTTGCAATTGATGGGCTATTTTTGATGAGATCAACAATGCCGTTGCGCATAATTTCTGTTACAAATGCGAACTTCTCAAACTGTCCATGTTGTGGAATGATATTCTTGGCTGGCTTTATCCCCCTGTCAGTAGACAATATGAATTTGTTTGTTGTAGTAAAGCTAGCAATAATAGTTAGTTGGTTCTTTTCATCCAACATGAGATGAGAATTGCAAAATGTGATCACTGAGTCAAGCCATCTAACGAATTTCTTCTGGCTCACATTTGGAGAGGGCGAACAATCAACAATAACTGATAGGTGAGACATTATGGGTCTTCACTTAAAGTTTGAGCAGTGATTTGAATAGAATAGAATAGCGAATGTTTGGTTTTTGTTACAGATTACTTTATTCGATTGGAGAGTTTTTCTCATGGGCGCGAACGCTCGTTCGCAACGTGTTTGCTGGAGGGTAATTGCCTAATCAAGTGGCGATTGCATCAGAAAATTTATGTTTGTCCCAATAATTTATTATAATTATTATTATTTTTTATAAGATTATTCGTCTCATTCAAGGTGGTAGTGGTTGTTTTTGTGGTGGTGGTGAGATGTGGGAAGTTTAGTTTTGTCGCACGACAAGAGAGGCCGAGTTTGATGACACTGAGGCAATGGGCGAGCTTTGGACGGATTGAACAACAGGCTGTGATTGGGAAACTGATTGTTGGCTAACAATAGCCGATGGTTGGGCTTGTTGTGGTTGTTGTGGTGATGATGATTGTGATTGTTGGTGTGGCACTTGAATTTGTTGTGCTGATTGTTGTTGTGGCTGTGATTGAGATTGTACCTGTGATGGTTGAGGTGACAGCGGGTCGGATCTCTTAACGTGCTGGTTCAAATATGGAACATGCAACTTGAATCGTCCGTCCTTTGCTGGGTCCTCGTTGTTAGTCAATTGGAATGGAAATGAAATCAACTTGCTGAATTGAGAGCCAGGCGCTAATTGTTCTGCCAAGCTAACCATGCTCGAGTTGTAACTTGGCTGCACTTGGCTGCGCTGGTTGCTGTTTGAGCCAGTCTGAGCAACCATAGAGTCCAAAATTGATGCAAACTCGTTGTATTGAGCTTGTGATTGTGGTGTCTGTTGTTGTTGTTGTCCCTGTTGCACTCCTGACATCATATTTTGTTGCTGGCCATTTTGTAGCATCTGGCCGCCAACTTGTTGCTGTCCTAAGCCGTTCATTTGACCGACCGAAGGTGAGTTACCTGATGGTGACAAGTATTGCGAGATGATGTGTGAGGCCGACGAGAGTAAACCTCCGCCGTTACCTGAGTTTGAGTTGACAGCTCCCGCCAATTGTGGGTACATTGAGGATTGTTGTGGTTGAGCTTGTTGCTGCTGGCCACCACCCATGCCCGGCATTATGGATGGAATTTGTTGCGATTGTGAGGTTCCCATTTGTGAGTACATGGCCGCCGAGGAGTCGTAGCCCATCGATGGTTGGTTTTGTTGCGAGCTCATGTATTGGTTGTTCGATAGGGATGGCTGCATGTATTGGTAACCGTTGGAAAGCGCTGGGTATGGGTTGAATTGCTGGTTCAACGAGTTGATCTGATTTGATTGATGGGACATCACAATCGAGGGTTAGTCTCTTTCTCTCTCTCCTTCCGTGGAGTGGCGTTCATTTCCGGTCTAGATACTTACGTCACCCCATGGCTGTCTTTGGGCCGAGTTAACGGAGGCAGCTGGTTGTACCTGTTGTTGGCTGTTGCTGCTAGCCGCATTGGACTGCTTCTTGTTGCCGAATATCTTGCTCTTAACCTTCTCGAACATGTCACTCAAGCTTCTGGCTGTTCGAGACCTTGTTTGTTGCGGTAGCAATCGCGAAGCTATTGATCCCGCTGCGGGTTGTGATGGCTGCTGGCCCTTGGCGTGACATGAGGTCAAGACCAAGCTGCTCATCACAGCGAGACCGATTAGGGCTATTGTTGTCTGTAGAATAAGTGGTTAGATTTTCACGTTCCTCCGGCGACGAGATGGTCTTTCCGCTTCCGATTGGTTCTCAAAACTTACATATTTTGTCATTCTGTGAGAGTTTTGTGTATGGAGTGTAAAACTTAATAATATGATATATGATATGATCGAACTAACTTGCAGCTTGACGGCGAGAGTCAGTCAATTGGTCTTGAAGTTTGTTTATGAGATGATCTTCACCTCAGGTCATAATAACTGTCCTCGTTTGTTCAAGTTCCAAGAGTAAACTGAAAAATACTCTTCTTTCCTTACTTAACTAAGCTGCCGACTGAACTACAAAGTTACTCGTTTGCTTTGGTTTAGTTTTTCTCAAAAGTTTTCGCCAATAAAAAGCTGGACAACCTAAAATTTTTGATCCACCCTCTTGTGTCACTCTTAAGCCACAACTGGCGGCTAGTTGGAAAGAGTGAGTTCCAATGGTTTGGTACTAGGAGAAGCTTTCTTAACCTTTGAGCCTCCCAGACGCTTCAATATGTTAGTGTGTTACTAAGCTAAATGAAGCTATGCCTAGCCGAGCTAAGCCAGGCTAACAGCAATACATTAGCTAATTCGTGAGAATCAGTTATCTCATCGCTGAGCTGAGAGAAGAGGAGGACTTGAAGAGTTCCAGAGAATCTCTTTTCATCTTCGAATCACCATCACCATCATCAGTGGCGGTGGCGGCAGCCTTATGAATGGAAGGAGAATGAGGTAATGAATTCTCTCTCTCGAAGGAGGCGACGACCATGATGGTCAACATTGAACCGGTTCGTTCAGACTCTCATAGAAACAGAGAGAGAGAGATAGAGAAGAACGCTAACTGGCAAACAAGATAACAGACAGCAAGATTGTTTCTGTGTCAGCCGAAGGTTTAGGTCGTCTGGATGCATGAAATTTCTCTTTATCATCACCACCATCAGGCGATTCCTCGTTGGAGTTGCCTTTAGTGGCAACCTCAAAGATGTCTCGTCTGCATTTTTGTTTACAGTTATGCCTCCAAGTATGTTTATCATCCTCCTCACCATCAACTCCTCGGGTGGAACAACAGGCTGGGCAGAAATCCGCTATTAGACTAGGCCGTACTCATCCCGTCGACAGTCGAGATTTTCTCCTCATTTTCCGCCACTGCAACTGCAGCCTGAACTTCATTTATTTATCTCAATCTATAGCCAGCTTATCTCGCTCGGCACGATCCACCTAATAATTTGTGGTGTCCAACTGTGTAGGGCTATCATGCCCATCATCGTGGTCGTCAGTGCCGCTTTCAGGTAATGAGAAGAGATGAAACTCGTCGCTGCATTACGTAAGAATGCAAAGCTCGTAAAAAATGAAGCCTCAGGTGAATTCCATCCTCAGCATTCGCTTTTGAGCTGACTGGTGAGGCAAAATTAGGCCGCCTGATTGATCACAATGGTGAAAAGTTCTCTCTTCCCCTCTCTCCTTCTTTGTTAATGAATTTTCCTCGACTCACCTGATGCAACCGACCGACCACCTGAGGTTTCTATGATGGAAAAGCCATCATCGAAAGGGAAAATTGTGAGGAAGAAAAAAGAAAGCAAAGAGCAGGACCATTCTGTTGTCGAGATCGGAATCAATGAACTCGGCTGATTGCCGCTTGTTGTGAATTCGAAGTTGTCGGGAATCTGGGGCGATGATGAATGTCTAAGCATCGGCTGAATTAATTAGCGCAGGGGACTGGACACTGACATTTATATGCAGCCCGCCGACTACATGTTCAAGGACAAGCGGGAGAGACCGTCTAGCCATAGTCGTCGGCCAGTTGGAATGTCGCTCAAGGACACCACCTTGTGGTCTATCGGGTGAGAGACGGTGGTGTCGCTGGTGGAAATTAGGTTACGCTCTTCCGTTTCCTTATCGGGGTTGTCCGATCAAATATGAGGTTAGTGAACCTCAGGATTGACGTTGGGAGCTCTGATTTACCTGAGAAATTAGAAAATGCGCAACAATTGGCAATCGAATTGTTGCGAAGGATTGCGCATTTGCCGCTCGCCGCTCGTTGGAGGCGGCATTGTTGTTGGCGCGCGAAAAATAATGGGAGAACTTTTTGCATCCTCGTGGCGAAATCATTGATCTCCTAGTCAAGCAATGCAAGGATTTTTTTCCTACTCCATCAAGCATGAACAAACGAGTTAAATACAGAGTTTCTAATGCTTTCACCTGTTATTTGCGGGGCTTATCATCCCATCGATCGAGGAGCAAGATGGAAAAAACACACAATTCCCCTGACGAGCTCATTGATGTCGAGAATCTCAGCGACATCGAGGCAACTCATGAAACTATAACAGAGGACTCAACAGTCGATCCGACTGTTAGAGTTGGCGATGACGAAAATAATAACCAACACCTAACCTTGCAGCAGCATGATGACATATTACCTGATGATTCGGGTGCCAACGGCCAAATTCACGACGTAAATGTTAGCTACAAAATGTCCTCCGCCAAATTACACACAGATTTTCCGACCACTAATCCCTTGACAGGCAAGGAGAAACAGGCACTCATTGATCAAGGATATCAAATAAAGCTAGGCAGATGGTCGGCCAAGGAGGATAGACGTTTAGTGAAAAATTGGGAACGATTCAAGAAATTCAACCCGGAATATTCCAATGCAAAGTTTGCGTTCGGTGTCGCCACCCGAGGGGAGAATGTAAAGATGTTAAAGAGGTACCGCCAATTGAAGATAAGCCTTCACATGGGTTATAAGCTGGAGAAGAGGCTCATTTGTGATATTTATTCTCGGTGCCAAAGGAAGTTTTCATATAATGAGTATAAAATTACCTCATTGACAAAATTGACACACGATGAGAGGAAGAAAATCTACAAAGAGTTGAAAGCCCATGATATCCCCTACATTGCTGATGAATACGACATATCTCCTGGTGTCCTCCGAAAGCTCAAACAAAACCCTAAGCGTGCCAAAAAACTCCATAAATGGACCGAGATAGATGATGAATGCCTACTAGAAGCTGTGTACCAATTTTTGGACATGGAAAAATCGAGCAAGGCAAGGATTGTGGATTGGGTTGGAGTTAAAAAATTCATGAAGACAAAATATGGGTTGAGACTAACTAGGGAACAATGCTATAAGAGGTGGGCCACACTGAGGAACAAGAAACTCGTGAAGAATATTTACTTGACAATGTGATAGAGATAGAATCTCAAGTACTTTGTATTTCAAAATAGTGACTTGGTTCGATGAATAAAAAAGCTTTGATTTACAACTCACTGCTGCTGTCGATAACTTGATCTCCTTGTGGGCAATTGCGGCATCTTAGTTGATTGATTCCAAAACCTGGGCAATTGTAGCCCAGACACTCGCAGCAACCCACCTCGAACCACCTATACCCGCTAGCACCTAACGAAATACATGAAGTTTCGCATTTCTCCTGAGCAACGCATGATGATAAGAAGGCCATTACGCAATTCACAGGTCTAGAAGTGTTTGATGTGAGTATGGGCTCTCTATGAACAGTCCAGTGTTCCGATAGATCTTCCTCTGCTGCGTATATGTCGAACAGATCAGGATTTGTTTGGTTTATAACTTTAACATGCGATGAATATTCGCTCTCCACTTCCTTTGGGCATATGCCTATGGAAACGAGATTTGGAAGATCGTTAGGATGGTCTCGATGTGTATGATAAAAAATGGGGATACTGTTTGTATATTCACTTACCGACACACGAACAGCATTCTTGGAATAGATCACCTAGACAATAGGAACAAGTCTCGTGACACTCATAGTTCAGTTGGGCCTCACATCTGCACGCCCCAATAAGTTGGCATTTTGATATTATCGGTCCGCAGATGGATGTCGAACAATCCTTGGCCGAGACACGGCGACCGATTGAGGTCAAGCATATAATAATCACAGGTAAGGATGAGATCCATAGGTTAGGTAGCTTCATTTCGGGATAAGATGAATAATACTCGAGTGGTGATGGGATCAGAATTTTCTCAGGGGAGAATGCAAACAACCACAGCTGAAAGCACAGCAAAGTTGGACGTCACGCAAAACTCATGTACTCATTCGTCGAACTTCGTGTTAGCGTTGGTGCCAGTGACAAAAACTGTTTTTCGGGGGGGCTGTGCCACTTGTTGGCAGTCTGTGCGTGAGGCGCAGTTTGTGCCAGTCTTGACAAGCAGAAAATGGCAAAAGGCTAAAACTGGCCGAAACTGACAAAAACTGGCAGAAACTTACATACTCCCGAAGCACACGCCCACATTCGGTTAGGGTAGGCGTGAACAGGTCGCTCCGCTGCGCTACAGTGGCTGTTGTGAAAGGGTGTGGCAATTCAAACTGAATGCCAGTTTTCGTCAGTTTTTGCCAGTTTCTGTGATGTTTTGCCAGTTTGTGCCAGTTTTACTGACAAAAACTGCATTTGCTGGCTTGCCAGTTCTGCGCGGCACAAAATGGCACGCAAGTCCACATGTAGGGGGAAAAAGCATTTTAACAGTTTTTGTCACTGGCACTAACGATACTTCGTGTGTAAAAATCACACGTGTCGAAGAATTTTCTCATCAGACTGCTATAGAACTCGAGAACTAAACAATACATTCATATTTATATTGCAGGACAAATTAAGACTTTTAAATCATCGAGGCCACGACAACTATGAAGGACAATCTAGCAAATCTCGGCCAACTATTAGCAGACGACAAGGAATCGCTAGCCAAGAGATTTCGTGCCTTGTTCACTCTGAGGAATATTATTTGTCCTGAATCAATCGACGCAATCGGTAAGGTCCTCATAAATGATGAATCAGACTTACTCAAGCACGAGTGTGCCTACTGTATGGGCCAAATGAAGGATCCTTATGCCATTCCCTACTTGGTTGACACAATAAAAGATGAGAAACAACATCCAATGGTTCGCCATGAGTCTGGTGAAGCGCTCGGTGCCATCGGTAGACATACGGATGAAATATTGAGTTTATTGCAAAAATACTCAAAACATCATGTTAGAGAACTATCAGAAACTTGCGACTTAGCCCTCGATCGTCTCAAGTGGTACAACGAATCGAATGGCGACAAGAATCCAGAATCGTCGAGTCCATACAATGCCGTAGATCCAACTCCCTCTTACCCAGACTCCATGCCCCTCAAGGAGCTCGAATCTATATTTTTAGATGAAAATAAGAGCCTCTTCGAGCGGTATAGAGCCCTGTTCACTCTCAGGAACATTGGAACACCCGAAGCTGTCGCTGTAATATGCGAGGGTTTCTTCGGAAGTCCATCGGATTCAGCATTATTCAAGCACGAGGTAGCTTTCGTATTAGGTCAAATGCAAAGCCTGGACTCCGTCGAGGCCCTAACAAGGAAGTTGGCTGATCTAGAGGAGAATGAAATTGTTAGACATGAGTGTGCCGAGGCGCTAGGATCGATAGGAAAGTCAGAAATAATTAGAAAATATCTCGATGATAAATCTAGAATTGTGAAAGAGAGCTGCCAGGTAGCCTTAGATATGGCTGATTACGTAAATGACGAGAGTCAGTTTGACTTTCTTAGCAACAAAGCGGATTAAACACTAATCTTGATCCAATCAGATAAAACAGACGTTTTGACGTCTAGGTTAGATTTCCCAGTCGTTGATTATTTTTAAAAGTTCAAGTATCTGATCGGATACAATCCAGCTCAAATATGATCTAGGTATACGTATTTCTTTCTTGAAGTGATTTAAGTCAATCAGTATAAGTTATTGATAATCCAATTTTCTAGACTTTTCTTGATATTTTTTTTAAACTGAGACCAAAGTCTGGAATGCATCGTCTTGTGGTAACCTGTTGCGAATTGTTGTCATTATTATTAAGTATCTACGCGAGTAGTTTCCTGTTTGCAATCAGTCTTTCAAATTTAAAATTGAGATTTAAGTTATGCGAGTGCTAATTGATAAGTGTTGTTAAGTATTTTGAGGTGCAAGGTCTAATTGAGTTATGGTGGAACCAAGCTCGCTATTCAGCAGATTTCACCATCCTCATAGCCATGATCTAGGTCAAGGTTGTCGACATCTTCGAAATCCCCGCCGTCAATTAAATGATACTTTGGTGGCCTAAGTTTTTCCCTATTCCTCAAGGTTCCAGCCCTTAATGGTGGCGTTGAGGTTTGTTCGGAAGCCTTTTTTCCCTTTGGGCTAACACGTTTCTTGATTCGTCTCAATTCCTGATCCGAGTCATCCGACGAGGTATCAGCCTCGAGGTCGCCCTTGAAGCGAATTGTCCTACCCGAGCTGCTCATACCGCTTAATCTTGGGCCAACACCGCGCGATCTACCGTCCGAGATGAGTATTCCATGTGGCACTTGTTGCTCGTCGAACGAAAGTTCACCATCCTCCTCGCAATCACTTAGGTCTGGCGCGCCGCCATCCTTGTAGCAAGCAGACTCGTAATGTTTGTTCAGGTAAGCCTTGAGTGCAAATTGCTTATTACACCTCCTGCATCTCCAGACCTTAAGTTGCGAGTGGGTTTGCATGTGAGCACGTAGATTTGACCTATCGGCGAACGCCTTGCCACAGTGGGCGCAACCAAATGGCTTCTCGCCCGTGTGACTTCTCATGTGACCCTGGAGGAGCCAGGGTCTTGAGAAGGCCTTCCCGCAAACATCGCACTGGTGGGTGAGATTGTGTGTCAGAATGTGCATGGCCAGTGCTGGCATTGATACGTAAACTTTGCCACAATGTTGACACTTTTGCGCTTGTTGTGAGTCCAAACTCCGATGGGTTTGCTTGTGGCGCGACAAATTCGATGAGGTTGCATAGTTTTTACCGCACTCGCTACAAGTGTACCTGGTCTTGTTTCCGTCCACTCCCTCAATAACGGGGGCGGGCACAATTTGTGCCGTCACGATGGGTCCCTTGCTGCTGGCCGTGGATCCCGTCGGGCTAACAGTACCTTCGGTGGGAGTTCCGCTTGTGCCCGAGGCCACGGCCGCCGCCTTTTGTTGTTTCCACTTCTTGCTCCTGCCGTCGATGACCGCAAACGTATCGTAGGTATAGGATACAGTGGGCGTGCTGCCAACACTTTGCGAAGTCTCCGAACCGTCGCTACCCGATGATATCCGCTTGGCCTTCTTGGCCACCGAGGGGCCGCCCTTACGAGGCGGCAGGGAGATCTTGGTCTGCGGCGGTCTCTTCGACTTGGTGCCATGCGCTGATGTCGATGAGTCACTCGACGACGAGAACAGGTCGCCAATGGCGTTGCGTCTAACGCCGCCTCCACCCCCACTCGACTTGCCTGCGGCTGATTTTCCGCCGCCACCACCAGTTGAGCCGGAGGTGCCGCTGGTCGATTTGGTCATGTGACTGTGAATGAAGCCGGCGACGCCCGTGCTGCCCGTGGAGAAGCTCGTGTTCAGACTGCCTTTGGGGTCCGATTTCTTGGCCAGATTACTCAGTCTGTTGGCTGCCGCATTTGAGCCGCCGCCTCCACTGCCAGCGCCGCCGCCACCAGCGCCACTTGAGTTTGAGATGGGAGTCTTGAAGATGACACTGGACATCCGGTGGCTAGTGCTAACCACGGTGGGCTTGCTCTCAGAGCCGCCGCCCGACCCCGCGGAGCCCGCATTTCTGCTACCCGCGCCACCAGTTTGACCGGCCGACCTGAAGCCCTGAGAGCCGGGAGCTGGAGCGGAGCCAACTGGTGGTGCCGCCGCGAATTTAGCCGCATGCAAGAGGTCCGAGATGCTCAGTGCCGATTCCCGCTTGCCCAGTGATAGCGACGAAATGCTGGCCAAGTTCCTAGCCGACGACTGGTGCCCCTGGAAGCGGCTGTAGTCAGGTCCATTGGTTGTGCTGTTTGTATTGCTAGATTCGGTTGTTGGGCCCGTCGATGAGTTGGACGCGGTAGCGGCGGCGGCGGTTGGCGTGGTTATGGTTATACTTGGGGCTCTGGGTGTTGTTGTTGTTGTCGTGGCTGTTGCTTGCAGTGATACTGGACTCGGGGCCAGCGTGATGGTTTGTCCATAGTTGGCGAGTTGTGCCCGATTGGTGCTGCCGTTCACTTTGCCACTAATAATCTGTTGCTCATTAGCTGTTGCTGCTATCGCCGACGAGGGCGCAACCACCGAGCTAATGTGACTGGCCAACTGCCTCACTGACTCGGTAATGCGGCCAACGCCAGTGGCCTGAGACCATCTGTTGCCATTGATAGTAGACTGTTGCTGGTGTTGTTGTTGCTGCTGTTGTTGTTGACTAGACGCAGGTTGTGAGTGCGAGGCGATCCGCTTTGGCTTGATTAGAAATGATCTGGGCATTTTAATTAATGTGCTCAGGTGAGATCATCGATTGACTAGAGGTGGAGATCATTACTCTGGGGCTCGTATTAGGTCCTTTAAATGAGGGTGCATGTATTTTCATGGGGGTAGTTGTTGCTCCGGCTTCGTACAAAACTCGACGCTGTTTATTCTGTTGAATGCAAAATTAAAATTCCTTCCTCTTGTTGATACGCGCGTATTCG
>NW_027518843.1:12500-30000 GCF_043159265.1 Tasmannia lanceolata | reverse complement strand
AATGCACCTGGTGCAGTAGCTAATCGGGTGGCTTTAGAAGCGTGTGTACAAGCTCGTAATGAGGGACGTGATCTTGCTCGTGAAGGTAATGAAATTATCCGTGAAGCTTGCAAATGGAGCCCTGAACTAGCTGCTGCTTGTGAGGTATGGAAAGAGATCAAATTCGAATTCAAAGCAGTGGATACCTTGGATATCTTGTAATCCAGTAATTCCCGTTCGTTCCCCTAATTGAAATTAAACTCGGCCCAATCTTTTACTAAAAGGATTGAGCCGAATAAAGAATGAGGATCCTATGTATTTGCATATATATTGCATATAATCAATATGTACATACCTTACCTATATAAACAAGATATAAATACAAGATAAGATCTCAGACCAGACTAAATAACTCAATGCTTCTATTGTTGGACCCTAATTAATCCTATGGATCCTTAGGATTGGTGGATCATTTTATATACCGTAGTTTCAGACCATAAATCAAGCCAAAGGTCACAACCCTTTCTACCTATCCTATATATTGTCCTTTTCATTCCGTGTTGTAATCGAAATTGATTATTCTAATCTATGAGTTTACGAGATTACGAGATTATACGAAAATGAATTCTTCATGGGGAGAACACATATTTCTCTTTCTCTTTTCGATGAGAATTTGTACACGACATTGGAGAAACCTCTCTTTCTATTTAGAATTCATGAAGAAAAGGTTCCATCAGATATAGTGAATTGATATCCCCGAATTCCCGCAAAAAAGAATCATTTTTTTTTTTTCAATACTCACTCGTTATTAGTTAATGATCCTATCCTAGTGATTGGATCTATATGCTTATTCCGATAGTAAATGAAATAGTAAAATGATTATTCATCGAATGACTATTCATCTATTGTTATTTTATTGTATTTTCAAATAGGGGGCAGGAAGGCTCTATGGAAAAATGGCGGTTCAATTCGATGTTGTCTAACGAGGAGTTAGAACACAGGTGTGGGCTAAGTAAATCAATGAACAGTCTCGGTCGTGCTATTGGAAATACCAGTGGAAGTGAAGACCTCATTATAAATGATACGGATAAAAACATTCATAGTTGGAGTGATAGTGGCAGTTATAGTTGCAATAATGTTGATGATTTATTTGGTATCAGGGACATTTGGAGTTTCGTCTCTGATGACACTTTTTTAGTTAGGGATAGTAATGGGGACAGTTATTCCGTCTATTTTGATATTGAAAATCAGATTTTTGAGATTGACAATGATAGTTCTTTTCTGAGTGAACTAGAAAGTCCTTTTTCTAATTATCTGAATTCTAGTTATCTGAATAGTGGGTCTAAGAGTAACAATCGCTATTATGATCGTTACATGTATGATATTAAATATAGTTGGAATAATCACATTAATAGTTGCATTGATAGTTATCTTCATCCTGAAATCAGTATTGAGAGTTATATTTCAAGTAGTAGCGACAATTACGGTGACAGTTACATTTCTAGTTTCATTTGTAATGAAAGTGTAAGTGTTAGTGACAATGGGAGTTCAAGTATAAGAACTAGTGGTAATGGCAGCGATTTCAATATAAGAGGAAGATCTAATGATTTCGATATAAATAAAAAATACAGACATTTATGGGTTCAATGCGAAAATTGTTATGGATTAAATTATAAGAAATTTTTTAGGTCAAAAATGAATATTTGTGAACAATGTGGATATCATTTGAAAATGAGTAGTTCAGATAGAATCGAACTTTCGATTGATCCGGGCACTTGGGATCCTATGGATGAAGACATGGTCTCTATCGACCCCATTGAATTTCACTCGGAGGAGGAACCTTATAGAGATCGTATCGATTCTTATCAAAGAAAGACAGGTTTAACCGAGGCTGTTCAAACAGGCATAGGTCAACTAAATGGTATTCCCATAGCAATTGGGGTTATGGATTTTCAGTTCATGGGGGGTAGTATGGGATCCGTAGTAGGCGAGAAAATAACCCGTTTGATCGAGTATGCTACTAATGGATCTCTACCTATTATTATGGTGTGTGCTTCTGGAGGAGCACGCATGCAAGAAGGAAGTTTGAGCTTGATGCAAATGGCGAAAATATCTTCCGCTTCATATAATTATCAATCAAATAAAAAGTTATTCTATGTATCAATCCTTACATCTCCTACAACCGGTGGAGTGACAGCCAGTTTTGGTATGTTGGGAGATATCATTATTGCCGAGCCCAATGCCTACATTGCATTTGCGGGTAAAAGAGTAATTGAACAAACATTGAATAAGACAGTACCCGACGGTTCACAAGCGGCTGAGTATTCATTCCATAAGGGCTTATTCGATTCAATCGTACCACGTAATCCTTTAAAGGGTGTTCTGAGTGAATTATTTCAGCTACATGGTTTCTTTCCTTTGAATCAAAATTCAAGTAATGAAAACCTATAATAGAATAAAATAAATCGAATCGAAGTGTTGTATATTTCTATATCTCCCGAGAACCTCCATTTTTGACTTGACTATGAATTCCTGTTGGATCAGATTCTAACGAATTTTTGGGGAACTCATAATAAACCCCTTATTCTCCTTATTAAAATAAAAAGATAAGGACGGGAGAACAAGAATAATAAAGCGGATTATCATACGTATATTTCGTGTAGAAAGATGAATAGGTACATTTATTTAGTTCTACATTCCTTGAACTTATTATATACTTATAATACTTATAATAGATAGACTTATCATAAGATATCTTTTATAACAGGAGATATCTTTTATAACAGGTACAAATATTAAATCGAGGCACCTATTCTATGACAGATCTCAACTTACCCTCTATTTTTGTGCCTTTAGTGGGCCTAGTATTTCCGGCAATTGCAATGGCGTCTTTATCTCTTCATGTTCAAAAAAACAAGATTGTTTAGATCCGATGGGACTAAATCTCATCAATTTATTTCAACACTTGGACTTGGATCATAATACAGATACCTATTTAGTGGAATATGGTACGATATGTGGCTCCCCTCGAACACAAAAATAATACAAATAACAAATAAAAAGGAAAAGGCTGTTATGTTATGCATGCAGATACATGATCTATGGATAAATGCATGTATATGCGGGTATAGCTGTTTTAAAATAGATCGGCGGATATCTATATCTGAAATAGAAAGTAAATGTATCTATATGTTATGTAGATATACATAATGGGATCATATGAAGGGGATGTTATTATTTTATATCTAACCAATTCGATGAATTACTGCTAAGGGTTCACATCATAATAGTGCTAGTTGATGAGAGTTACTTCGGGAGCCAAAAAGGTAAAGTCAAATTCATTTGGCTTATTCTCTCAATTCCAATAGAATGCAACTGGATCTAGTATGAACTGGCGATCAGAACGTATATGGATAGAACTTATAACGGGGTCTCGAAAAACAAGTAATTTCTGCTGGGCCTTTATCCTTTTTTTAGGTTCGCTAGGATTCTTATTGGTTGGAACTTCCAGTTATCTTGGTAGGAATTTGATATCCTTATTCCCGTCTCAGCAAATAATTTTTTTTCCACAAGGGATCGTGATGTCTTTTTATGGGATCGCGGGTCTGTTCATTAGTTCCTATTTGTGGTGCACAATTTCGTGGAATGTGGGTAGTGGTTATGATCGATTCGATAGAAAAGAAGGGGTCGTGTGTATTTTTCGTTGGGGATTTCCTGGAATAAATCGTCGAATCTTCCTTCGATTTCTTATGAGAGATATCCAGTCGATCAGAATGGAAGTTAAAGAGGGCCTTTATTCCCGTCGTGTCCTTTATATGGAAATTAGAGGCCAGGGAGCTATCCCCTTGACTCGAACTGATGAGAATTTGACTCCACGAGAAATTGAACAAAAAGCTGCCGAATCGGCCTATTTCTTGCGTGTACCAATTGAAGTATTTTGAAATAAACTGTGATGAAGAATGAATGTTTTCTTTCTCAGTATGAGGGAAGGAGCTCAGGAATCCCCTTTTACTTTTAATATAAGCGAAGTTTCTTCGGAACGTTCATTCGAGCAAATCATGTTAGATTCTATTTCACCCGTTCTGTTGGTAATGCCGCTGTACTGTGGCCTATAGAATAAAGCAAGCAAGCAGGCATATATGGAACAACCATAATAAGAAGCAAGTTTTGTCCACCAAAACTATTTTTATGCATATGGAACTCAACTCAATTCTTTCATATTAGTAAGAAGTCCAATAAGTATGTATTCATCACACATATCAGAACATTTCGGAATACAGTACAGAATTCATCTTTTTAGGCCCAATATTTTGAATTGATACGTTAGATACAGATGGATCATCTCTCATAAATTATCTCCCTTTTGTCATTTGTCAATCGATCTTTCTTTTTATCTTATCCTCTCTTTTGCTCCTTGATGGCCAAACGATTGGATCTTTCATAACCATCCAATTTCTCTCTCCTTTTGCCACTCCTTTCGGATTTCATCATCAATATTCTTCAAAAATATCCCTTCAATTATTCCTGGGCTGTGGGTAGCCAGCCAAACATTTCGAAATAATTGATTGATCGAGGGGGAGTTTTTTTGTCTCAAAATCCGAATAATATTCATTACTTCAAGTGGTTGCATTCATCGAAAGGAACAAATGAAGATGCAATTGGTTCGAATTTGACCATGGGATATCTGGAAACAATATTTGATTATTTCTTTCATTTGAAATGGGCCCTTATTTTTTCATTTCATTTTTATTTGATTCTATTTCTATATTCTTTCCAGATCCAAGGACTAAACAATGAAAAAAAAAAAGTGCCAAAAAAGAAAAAAGCATTGACTCCCCTCCCATATCTTGCATCTATAGTCTTTTTGCCCTGGTGGATCTCTCTCTCATTTAATAAAAGTCTGGAACCTTGGGTTACTCATTGGTGGAATACCAGGCAATCCGAAACTTTTTTGAATGATATTCAAGAAAATAACGTTCTAGAAAGATTCATAGAATTAGAAGAACTATTCCTGTTGGACGAAATGATAAAGGACTACCAGGAGACACAGATACAAAAGTTTCGTATAGGAATCCACAAAGAAACGATACAATTGATCAAAATGCACAATGAAGATCATATCCATATCATTTTGGATTTCTCGGCAAATATAATCTGTTTCGCTATTCTAAGCGGTTATTCTATTCTGGGTAATGAAGAACTTCTCATTTTGAATTCTTGGGTTCAGGAATTCCTCTATAACTTAAGTGACACAATAAAAGCTTTTTCTATTCTTTTATTAACTGATTTATGTATCGGATTCCACTCGCCTTATGGTTGGGAACTAATGATTGGCTCGATCTACAAAGATTTTGGATTTTCCCATAACGATCAAATTATATCTGGTCTTGTTTCTACCTTTCCAGTCATTCTAGATACAATTTTGAAATATTGGATCTTCCATTATTTAAATCGTGTATCTCCTTCACTTGTAGTCATTTATCATTCAATGAATGAATGAAGAACTCATTTGATCCGCTGATATCAATCAAATAATCCCACTCTTTATACTTTTACCCGTCCAGGGAATTCGATTCCTCCTATATTCCAGTACAATTATTCCAGTACAATATCAGAATCGTGGATAGGGAACTATACTATACTAACTATATTAGCTACCTACCTAATTTATTGTAGAAATTTCCGGGATCAATGATTGGACCATGCAAAATAGAAATACCTTTTCTTGGGTAAAGGAACAAATGACTCGATTCATTTCCGTATCGATCATGATATATGTAATAACTAGGACATCTATTTCAAATGCATATCCTATTTTTGCGCAGCAGGGTTATGAAAATCCACGAGAAGCAACTGGGCGTATTGTATGTGCCAATTGCCATTTAGCTAATAAACCCGTGGATATTGAGGTTCCACAAGCTGTGCTTCCTGATACTGTATTTGAAGCAGTTGTTAGAATCCCTTATGATATGCAACTGAAACAAGTTCTTGCTAATGGTAAAAAGGGGTCTTTGAATGTGGGGGCTGTTCTTATTTTACCCGATGGATTCGAATTAGCTCCCCCCGATCGTATTTCTCCCGAGATGAAAGAAAAGATAGGCACTCTGTCTTTTCAGAGTTATCGCCCCACTAAAAAAAATATTCTTGTGATAGGTCCTGTTCCTGGTCAGAAATATAGTGAAATCGTCTTTCCCATTCTTTCTCCGGACCCTGCTACTAAGAAAGACGTTAACTTCTTAAAATATCCTATATACGTAGGTGGGAACAGGGGAAGGGGCCAGATTTATCCCGATGGGGGTAAGAGTAACAATACAGTCTATAATGCTACAGGAGCGGGTATAGTAAGCAGAATAGTACGTAAAGAAAAAGGGGGGTATGAAATAACCATAGCTGATGCATCGGATGGACACCAAGTAATTGATATTATACCTCCAGGACCGGAACTTCTTGTTTCAGAGGGTGAATCTATCAAGCTTGATCAACCATTAACGAGTAATCCTAATGTGGGTGGATTTGGTCAGGGAGATGCAGAAATAGTACTTCAAGATCCATTACGTGTCCAAGGGTTGTTGTTCTTTTTGGTATCTGTTATTCTGGCACAAATCTTTTTGGTTCTTAAAAAGAAACAGTTTGAGAAGGTTCAATTGTCCGAAATGAATTTCTAGATACATGGATCCATCAAATTGGTAAAAAGAGACGAACTATTGTTGATCGATGCAATTATGTATGATCAAAAAAATAATGAAAAGCTTTTTTCTTTATACTGTTTTTCGGCGAGATGTCAGGAATTGTTTGTGCCCCGTTCCTAGTAATAATATGTATATTCTGAAGAAGGCTACTTGACATTTTTTTTTTTTTCAAAAAAAAAATTGGAGTGGTGTGACTATGCCAGGCCTCTTAATCCCAGATTATAAATGCCATGTAATGCATCAATAGTTTTTGATTCTATTGTACCTAATAGAATCGAATTCTATTAGATAATAGGCAAGGAAGAAAATAAATGGCAAGGAATAAATGAAAGTAACAAATGATTCTAGGAGGGATTGCTCGTCTTACTAATCTTCCACACAAGAAAAGGAATTTTTCACCCTTTTCCTGTGTGGAAATAATAATGATTCTTGATCCTGTTCGTTAAAGATTACGATTTTCTTTTCCAGGACTATTATAACCTCTTTCTTTAGATTCATAAGCAGTAGTGGACAAACAAAAAAAAAGGGGGGGGCGGGGGGAATCACTCATTGAGCAAATAGAACTTCTTCAATGAACTTATAAAAAAAAAAAAAGCAAATTTTCGCTGTGATGAGATAATCAATAAGGATTTGGATATGTGCAAAAATCCAAGATTTTCACTTTTTTTTTTTCACCACACTCGGGCATTAAATTAAGTGTCTTTTGCTTGAAATTTTATTTATGGAGTAAGGTTCATTTCCATACTAATTGGAATTGATTTGAAGAATGTCTCATCTGTAGAAATCCATATTGTGTCATCCATAAAATCGATTGATTCCTTCTTTCTTCTTGCTTCGGAAGAGTCCGTCCATACTATAGAGGAACAGATACTATGACAATCAAGGGATTAAATTCTTCAAAAACATCATTAGAAACAAAGGAATGGGGTGGTTTTAAACATCGGATCGAAGCAAAGGATCCGTTTTGTCATTTCTACGAATCAAATATTCTTCTTATGTTGACTGAATGAATTTCCAACCTTTATGTTATGAAATGGATCAAAGTCTCGCTGGAAGAGTAAGAACTCAACAGGACCTTACCCCTCTTTGTTTTGTCTGATTCGAGGGGTAAGGTCCTGTTGAGTTCTTACTTTTTCATGTCCACAATCCGGTTCTCATCCGATCACTATAGGGATGAGCCCAATCCGGAGTATGAACCGTAAAAGAAAATACCTATTGAACCAATCACAGGAATACCAGTTACAGTACCTATCAGCCAAAGAGGAATCCTTCCAGTAGTATCGGCCATTTACCCCGCTTCCCTCCACATTTCATCAAGTGGTCATGCTAGAGACATAAACAGTCATGGATAATTATGAGGATGATATCCTTCCGAATGGGATAAGAGAATTCCTACTATTCTCTTTCTTTCTCTCAATTGAAGAAATAATTGGAAAATAAAACAGCAAGTACAAAAATGAGTAATAACCCCGCAGTAGAGGCTGGTACGATTCAATTCAACATTTTGTTCGTTCGGGTTTGATTGTGTCGTAGCTCTATAATTCAGATTAGGTTTATCGTTGGATGAACTGCATTGCTGATATTGACCCCAAAAAAGAAACGGTAGGTACAGCCAGTCCGTGAACGGCCAACCAGCGCACTGTAAAAATTGGATAGGTTCGATCTATGGTCATTGAGGCCTCCTAAAAGGATCTACTAAATTCATCGAGTTGTTCCAAAGGGTCAAAACGGCCAGTTATTAATGGAATCCCCTGTCGGCTCTCTGTGAAATACTCGTTTGGCCGAGGGCTTCCAAACACATCATAAGCTAAACCCGTGCTGACGAATAACCAACCCGCAATGAATAGGGAAGGTATAGTAATACTATGAATAACCCAGTATCGAATACTGGTGATAATATCAGCAAAAGAACGTTCTCCCGTGCTTCCAGACATGCTGAGCTCCACATATTCTTGTACAGTCAAAGGGGGATCGATTCCTTGAAAGATGGGATCAGTAAATGGAAAACTACTGATATTTCATCTTTGTGAGATCGTCAATATTGTACCGAAGGTGTATTTAGAGTATACCGAATCAGTATAGCTATCCTTCCTCTGACACAGCAACGCAGTTTCAATCAGTATCGAAAAGAAATGGTACATAATTCCCCTTTTCCTTTCTTGTTACTTGTCTATGCGGAACCGCGTGTCATTCAATCAAAAATTGATCAAATTTCTGTAGTATAGGGTTTCAAGTATTGGCTTTGGACTAGAAACTGAAGTTCTTAGTAAAGTTTGAGTCAACGGGTTCTAGTTCTAATAATTAATGAACGAGATTATCATATTCCACACAATTCAATTAGATGCAAAATATAGAAATCCCCTCTCATGGTTGTAGAAAAGATATTTTTCTTTTTTTCTAATCCTTTCATTTCAAGTAATTGGTTGGTTCTACAGTAGTAGATAGTATTCGATGAAAGAAAGAGAAGAAACAATAAATAGTTTGAACAATCAATATTCGTGATGCAACCATTACTGGATTAGATCCAAAGGTTCCTTCTTGACCTAGCTACAAGGATGGAACTCCATGATATGGAAAGACAGACTGTGGAACCTAAAAGGATAATAGGAATTGATAAATTGAAAAAGAAAAGAAATAAATGGTCAAAATGGAAATTCTTTTGAAATCCAATTCTTTTATTCTATAGTTATTCAAAGATAATTTCATTTTTGAATGAAGTTACACGACACAGTTCTTCTGACTATTACTTTACTCACGAGTTGCTCAATGAATCTGTTGATTTGAAATCCCGACATTGGTAGATGTCACAGATGATAAATCAATCTTTTTTTTTTTTTCTACCTCTGCTACTCTATCTTTGTCAGTGCCGTCTATAATGACTGATGAATCAAGAACTTTCAATTGGAACTGATTCTGTCAATTGGTATTTTTTCTGATCATCACATCTCGCAAAAATTGAAACTTAGGTAAGTGCTTTATAAACATATGTAAAAAAAAAAGAACGTATCTCATTTAGCTCCTTCATGCCCACTATAACTAGTTATTTCGGTTTTCTACTAGCTGCTTCAACTATAACCCCAGCTCTATTGATTGGTCTGAGCAAGATACGACTTATTTGAAATTAATTGAATGAATAATTCATCAAAATAAATAGTTCTGTGAGATTTCAGGTATTCGATAGTTCCTTCCCGCGTTAATTACCAATTCTTGATCATTGAGATTCATGGGTGATTCGGAGTAATATTTAGGGATAGATATTACCTCTATTTTTACCCTTTCCAACAAATTGAAATGATTGAAGTTTTTCTATTTGGAATCGTCTTAGGTCTAATTCCTATTACTTTGGCCGGATTATTCGTAACTGCATATTTACAATACAGACGCGGAGATCAGTTGGACCTTTGATTGAGTAACATCTCTTTTTTGATTGACCTCCTTCTTAAGCTGCAGGAGGTCAAATTCAGGTTGCAGTTCAAGTTAGTAAAGTTATTTTATTGTGATTCAACATTACAAAAACAGAATCACGCTCTGTAGGATTTGAACCTACGACATCGGGTTTTGGAGACCCACGTTCTACCGAACTGAACTAAGAGCGCTTTCTTATGACAGGAGATACAACTGTAAAGAAAGGGATTCTTTTTGTACCCCCAATACACCTTGCATGCATGTAGTATCATAAAATGCAAAATTATGTCCAGTCCAGTCCAATTTGAATCGATCTCAACTGATCCCTCGTTACTGCCCATAGGAGAAGTAATAGGTAGGGATGACAGGATTTGAACCCGTGACATTTTGTACCCAAAACAAACGCGCTACCAAGCTGCGCTACATCCCTTTCAATTGTTGTACAGTTTCATTGTAGGGAATCCTTGTCTTGTTTTCCACATCGTTATTTCCTAATATCTAGAGACAATTTCTCTTGCCATTTCTTCTTTTTGATTTCATATAATCAAAGAATTATATACATATGAAACCTAACGTATAAAAAAATGAATATTTATCGGTAATGCTCAGTAAGAAAGGGTCATCTTTTTCTGTTTTAGGGACAAGTAGATCTAATCCACCGGATTATTGTACATATTCATTTTCATTTTAGTTCGGGATTAGGGATTTCGTGTACAAATACAAGTGATCTTTAGCTACAGATACATCTGATCATATATGTATTCCAATAAAGAAGGAGGATTTTCAATGCGAGATATAAAAACATATCTCTCCGTGGCACCTGTGCTAACTACGCTATGGTTCGGGTCTTTAGCAGGTCTATTGATAGAGATCAATCGTTTATTCCCAGATGCGTTGACATTCCCCTTTTTTTCATTCTAGTTATTGACATGGGAAGGGGTGAAGAAGATTAGAGATACAACAAATTCTCTGTGACTAATCCACCCTTTTGAATTTTTTTTTTAAGTTGTTTAGGAAGGAAAGAGAAAGAAAAGTGGATTAAACCTCAGCGAAACTCGGGCTCAGCATAGAATTAATAGAGGGAGAACAGAAATAGAAATGTGGGTCTAGGACAGGCTGTTCAAGAGCATACAAGATAGTAAATGAAATACTGACTGGGATTAGAAATAATGGATAGTTAGAAATAATTGTATTACTTATTATTACTCTATTGATTGCAGCGAAATCTTTCATAATTGGATTTCGAGTTATCAGTTAGCAACTTCTATTTATTTTTCCTTCTTTTCGTATTCTTCGATTCAGATCGAAAATAGAAGAGTGGAGGGAATCCAAAATCCAAAGGAGGTTCATGGCCAAGGGTAAAGATGTCAGAATAAGAGTTATTTTGGAATGTACCAGTTGTGTCCGAAATGATTTAAATAAGGAATCGCGGGGCATTTCCAGATATATTACTCAAAAGAATCGACACAATACGCCTAGTCGATTGGACTTGAGAAAATTCTGTCCTTATTGTTACAAGCATACGATTCATGGGGAGATAAAGAAATAGATCGAACAGAATAGAATGTCTGTTCCACCCTTCCAAGGAACAGGACAAAATTACATATAGATAGATATATAAAATATAAACAAATCAAGTACTATTACTATTTCGGTCGGATCCGAAACCGAAATGAATGAAGAAATAAGATTTTAGAGATAAGGAATAAATCATGGATAAATCCAAGCGACCCTTTCGTAAATCCAAGCGATCTTTTCGTAGGCGTTTGCCCCCAATTGGATCGGGGGATCGAATTGATTATAGAAATATGAGTTTAATTAGTCGATTTATTAGTGAACAAGGAAAAATATTATCTAGACGAGTGAATAGATTGACCTTGAAACAACAACGATTAATTACTATTGCTATAAAACAAGCTCGTATTTTATCTTCGTTACCTTTTCTTAATAATGAGAAACAATTTGAAAGAACCGAGTCGACCCCTAGAACTGCTGGTCCTAAAACCAGAAATAAATAGGCCTACTTCTCAATTGAATCAAAACTCTAATTGGAATTCAAACTCAGATTGAGGTTTTGTTCGAAAAAGCCGAGATACTTGATTGTCGCGTCGTAAGAAAAAAAAAAAAAGAATGAATGGGGAAGAAAAAATATTTTTTTTTATTGAAAAGTGTTCGTTCATTTCTAATATTTATCATATTCATTTCTACTCTACCTTCCCGGAGTTCATTCTCCGGGGAACTCCGTTTAAATCATTTCGGTGAATTCGTTCCAGTCGCCTTATTTGATAATCTCATTTGAAATCATGTAAATGCAATTCCTATTTGATATAGCTATTTGTGCAAGTATTTTACGATTAAGAAGCAACTGCCTCTTGTACAGATCGTGCATTAATCGACTATAACTATAGGATACCCCATTTTCACGAGTTACTGCATTTATCCGAGTGATCCACAAACGACGAAAATCTCTCTTTTGCCTGCATCTATCCCGATGACTGGAAACCAAAGCTCTCATTTTCTGTTGAGTAGTAGTTCGAGTAAGTCTTGAATGAGCCCCTCGAAAGGTTGATGCAAATAAACGAATTTTTGTTCGACGTCTCCGAGCTATATATCCCCGCCTAACTCTGGTCATTGAATCAAATGAAACCTTGATGAATAACTAATTGATTTCTTTTCTTTCAGTCATTCTTTTCCCCTCCCCTAGTTTATTAGTAACAAAACGGATTCTTCCGATGTATAAAATAAAAATTCCAATGGCTTTTGCTACTATGACCTTCCCAACCACGATTTTTGATTTCTTCCAGGCATTTCACCTCGGAATAAGAAATTGTACCGATATTAGATATAAAATATCTAGTAAATAGGTAGTAATAAATAGAGAAAAATGGAGAAATAAATAAATAGTGGCTTCCATCGTTTCTATGATTACTTCTTAAACGGTGAGGTCCTCTCTATACACCGGAGCTCCTTCCCCCATTTAATCAATGTTATTAGTAACTTGTACAGTTCACACTCTTTGGCTCTACCCATAAAATTATCCAGTATATAGGTCTTTTCACAATGAGATCCATCCATACAGTGACGGCATTTAATTATGAAGGTTGGCTAGGTAGCTAACCCTGTTAGTCCGTTCTTGCAAGAGTAGAAGCATAATCTTTCTGCTTTTAAAATACTATTTTCCCCGCTTAATGGATAACCATTTGCTACCAATGGGGAATTGATTTTCATCTCAAATCGAGGTGATTGGATTTGCACCAATGGAAACCATAAATTCCATACACAATAGAGGTATATGATAGATCTTTATTTTGAGATAGTGAATGGAATGGAGTTCTTCCATTCTATCCTACTCATTGGTACTGGTCATTGATACTGGAAAAATCGTCTCATTTGTTCCAGATCATGATCTGAACGAGTCGCACATACACCCTAGTACATGTTCCTCGACGCTGAGGACATCCTCGAAGGGCAGGGGATTTCGTGACATTTTTGATTGGCTGTCTTGTGTTTCTAATAAGTTGTTTAATAGTTGGCATGCTGAATCGTATACAGAATGGGCTGGTTTAGATCGATCCTAACCGGATGATTATGAATTACTTCCATTTCATATAATATTTTACCAGGTTAAGAAGATAAAATATCAAATCACGGCTCATTCGAATTATGGTTCGAAATGGAATCAAGAATTTATGTGAAATCCCCGGTATTTTCGACCGCGACAACATCAACAATGCCATGGGCTTGGGCTTCTGTTGCTGACATAAAAACATCCCTTTCCATGTCTTCGGATATAACCCATAAAGGCTTGCCGGTTCTTTGTACATAAACCCTTGTGAGGGTTTCGCGGAGTTTCAGTAGTTCTTCCGCTTCCAGGATAAATTCTCCTGTGGGTGCCTCATAAAAAGAACTAGCAGGTTGGTGGATCATAACCCTGATGATATAACATAATGAACGGTTCCTCTATCTCGCACGATCGGTCGAAGGGAAGGGATAAAGAATAACAAGAATAAAAAGATAGAATTAGAATTGAACAACCGTACAGGCATCTTTTATGCATTGCATACGGCTCCGCAATGGAATTTCCTTTTCCCTTCCATCGAAGAAAGAGACAAATAGAATCCATCAGACCCA
Organism: Tasmannia lanceolata; assembly: GCF_043159265.1. Lineage (NCBI taxonomy): Eukaryota > Viridiplantae > Streptophyta > Magnoliopsida > Canellales > Winteraceae > Tasmannia > Tasmannia lanceolata. Next base: position 15,796 of record NW_027518843.1, on the reverse strand, counting down.
GATCGTTGAATGATCCATTTACCATCTTTCCTTTCGGAGGAGTCAAAAAATACTATGATGGTTCCGTTGCTTTATATATTTATCTCGTCTGTGATTCAGCAATCCCAAAGTTTCTTTATGATCCGATCAAATAAGGAAAAAATGATCTTTTTTTTTTTTCATTTTCGTACTCTTTCATAACATAAATATCGGAAAGAGGCTTCTGGTGTGAAAGCAAAAAAAAGGTTTGTGACGCTGAAATGGACCCCCGATACATAAGATCAAATCGTAAATAACCTTTGTTTCATACTACTATCTCGATATATAATCTCATGTTATGTTATGAAAAAAAAATAATAGTTTGCTCATATCGAACTCGAAGTGCCATGCTATTATTACTTATTATTCATATTCCATATGGCGAAGGCATAGTCTTCTTTTTTTTTTCTCAAATAAAAAAAAACTCATTGGCGCCAAGCGTGAGGGAATGCTAGACGTTTGGTAATTTCTCCTCCGACTAGGAGAAAAGATCCCATTGAAGCGGCTAATCCCATGCATATTGTATGTATGTCTGGTGGCACAAATTGCATAGTATCATAAATAGCTATTCCTGGTATTACCCATCCGCCGGGAGAGTTTATAAACAAATACAGATCCCTGGTATCATCCTCTATACTGAGATATACCATGAGACCAACAAGTTGATTCGAGATCTCGCTATCAACCTCTTGTCCTAAAAAAAGTAATCTTTCTCGATGAAGTCGGTTGATTAGGACAAAATTGTATCCCTTAGGAACCGCACACGCACCTTTGGATGCATACGGTTCAAAAAATCAAAATTGCGAAAAAAAAAAAAGAATTCATTGAACTTATCGAACTAACCCCTCATTGATGTATTCTTTCATCGAGATCCAAATCACGATGTAATTTTCTTGTTCCTAAATGGGCCTCTTCAATTCTTTTAGGTTTATGCTCTACTCCGGGTAAAGATCTGCCCGAATTCTATTTGCACATATAGGACAAATGATCACAGTACCGCTTCTTTTTGTTCCGACTTCTTTTTTTTTTTCAATTCGTTTTCATGTTCATGCCTTCCGCCAAATATTCGACTAATCATATTATTCCATTAATTGGTAGTTTTAGAGGTATAAATAGGGATCATTTATGATACGAGTAGTAATCATACATAGATTACCAATTTGGTATTTTTTGAACGGAGCCTGGATACTTCATTTTATTGGTCCAAGCCAACCATAAATTCTTCTAATTGAGAATATTGATCCCCAACCAACAAATAAATTGATCTAATTGCATTGCACTTCACGCTCCGAATTGAATTATTGATGGTTTAATCAATCTTTCTTGGGTGAAACAGAGGATATCTCGATCGGGGGAGAGAACGGGGAAATCCCATATGACCCAATATGTCTGACAAGTCGCACTATACGTCAACCCAAACTGCATCTTCCTCTCCAGGACTCCGAAAAGGTACTTTTGGAACACCAATAGGCATAAAATGAAAGAAAAATTAAGTACTCTATTTCACTTTGATGTGGAAACGTAACAATGGGTTTATTGTCTTCATAATATTGTCGTTTATCGTATTTTATCCATAGATTGGAAGGTTCATGGAGAAGACGGGTTGAATAAAGGAAAATTCGTACAAATGGATCGTTCGAAGGATGAACAAGTATCTATGCATTCGCTCACAAAAATAGGATCAATCCCCCCATTGCGTATTGGTACTTATCGAGTATAGAATAGATCTGCTTCTCTTTGTTCCTACGAACAGAATTGTTAAATTATTACCAATGGAACGGAATAAATATTAACTCTTGCTTTGAGATAATCCACTGAAAAGGCGAGGTCCATAGCATCAATCAGTCTTTTCCAATGTGATAAAGTTACATAGTGTCTATTTTTTCTTTGATAAAATAAGGGGTATTTCCATGGGTTTGCCTTGGTATCGTGTTCATACCGTCGTATTGAATGATCCCGGTCGGTTACTTTCTGTCCATATAATGCATACAGCTCTAGTTTCTGGTTGGGCCGGTTCGATGGCTCTATACGAATTAGCCGTTTTTGATCCCTCTGATCCCGTCCTTGATCCAATGTGGAGACAAGGTATGTTCGTTATACCCTTCATGACTCGTTTAGGGATAACCAATTCATGGGGTGGTTGGAGTATCACAGGAGGAACTATAACGAATCCGGGTATTTGGAGTTACGAAGGTGTGGCTGGGGCACATATTGTGTTTTCTGGCTTGTGCTTCTTAGCAGCCATCTGGCATTGGGTGTATTGGGACCTAGAAATATTCTGTGATGAACGTACGGGAAAACCCTCTTTGGATTTGCCCAAGATCTTTGGAATTCATTTATTTCTCTCAGGGGTGGCTTGCTTTGGGTTTGGCGCATTTCATGTAACAGGCTTGTATGGTCCTGGAATATGGGTGTCCGATCCTTATGGTCTAACCGGAAAAGTACAATCTGTAAATCCAGCGTGGGGCGCAGAAGGTTTTGATCCTTTTGTTCCGGGAGGAATAGCCTCTCATCATATTGCAGCGGGGACATTGGGGATATTGGCGGGACTATTCCATCTTAGTGTCCGCCCGCCCCAACGTTTATACAAAGGATTACGTATGGGCAATATTGAAACTGTACTTTCTAGTAGTATCGCTGCTGTCTTTTTTGCAGCTTTCGTCGTTGCTGGAACTATGTGGTATGGTTCAGCAACTACTCCCATAGAATTATTTGGTCCCACTCGTTATCAGTGGGATCAGGGATACTTCCAGCAAGAAATATATCGAAGAGTTGGAGCCGGGCTAGCCGAAAATCTGAGTTTATCGGAAGCTTGGTCTAAAATTCCCGAAAAATTAGCTTTTTATGATTACATCGGTAATAATCCGGCGAAGGGGGGATTATTCAGAGCAGGCTCAATGGACAATGGGGATGGAATAGCTGTTGGATGGTTAGGACACCCCATCTTTAGAGATAAAGAGGGGCATGAGCTTTTTGTACGTCGTATGCCTACTTTTTTTGAAACATTTCCGGTGGTTTTGGTAGACGGAGACGGAATTGTGAGAGCGGATGTTCCTTTTAGAAGGGCAGAATCGAAGTATAGTGTCGAACAAGTAGGTGTAACTGTTGAGTTCTATGGTGGCGAACTCAATGGGGTCAGTTATGGCGATCCTGCTACTGTGAAAAAATATGCTAGACGTGCCCAATTGGGTGAAATTTTTGAATTAGATCGTGCTACTTTGAAATCCGATGGTGTTTTTCGTAGCAGTCCAAGGGGTTGGTTTACTTTTGGACATGCT
>NW_027518843.1:0-7500 GCF_043159265.1 Tasmannia lanceolata | reverse complement strand
ATTTTGCGCGTGTGATACATGTTCCTTCTATTTCTCCAAGTAAAGCCCTTCGCATAGCGATACCTATCATATCTGCTTGACCTTTCATAAGCGGGGACAGAATGAAACGTCCATAGGAAAGGCGCTTACTGTCTGTTCTTGATTCAACACACTTCCACTGTAGTGTCCGAGTGGATACTGCTACTTCTCTCTCGAACCATACTAATATTATTGATCAGATCATTGAATCATTTATTTCTCTTGAAATCAGTTCAATTCTTATTTCTACACACGCCTTTTTTTAGGAGGTCTACATCCATTATGTGGCATAGGGGTTACGTCACGTACGAAACTTAATAGTATACCACTTCTGCGAATGGCTCGTAATGCTGCATCTCTTCCGAGACCAGGACCCTTTATCATGACTTCTGCTCGTTGCATACCCTGATCCACTACTGTACGAATAGCATTTCCTGCTGCGGTTTGAGCAGCAAATGGTGTCCCTCTTCTTGTGCCTCTGAATCCACAAGTACCAGCGGAGGACCAAGAAACCACCCGACCTCGCATATCCGTAACAGTTACAATGGTATTGTTGAAACTCGCTTGAACATGAATAACTCCTTTTGGTATTCTACGTCCATTCTTACGTGAACTAATACGCCCATTCCTACGCGAACCAATTCTTGGTATAGGTTTTGTCATATTTTAGCATCTCATAAATATGAGTCAGAGATATACGGATATATCCATTTCATGTCAAAACAGATCCTTTATTTGTACAACGGGTCCCTTACTTTAGAAAGGCCCTTTTTAGAAAGATTACCCTTGTCTCTGTTTATGTCTCGGATTGAAACAAATTACTATAATTCGTCCTCGCCTACGGATCAGTCGACATTTTTCGCAAATTTTACGAACAGAAGCCCTTATTTTCATATTTGTCATTCCTTAATTCCGAATCTACTCTTTTGAAGAAAATAAGTCTCTTGAAATTTTGAACCTCGAATTGTATCCCCATGGAAGAAATGTTTAAAAAGTCACCTAATCGTTCGAACCTTTGTTGCGAAGTCTATAAATTATACGTCCCTTGGTTGAATCATAACGACTTACTTCGATTTTGACTCTATCTCCTGGTAGTATCCGTATAAAACTACGTCGGATCCTCCCCGAAACATAACCTAGAATCAGATCTTCATTATCTAAACGAACCCGGAACATACCATTTGGAAGTGATTCAGTAATTAAACCTTCATGAATCAATTTTTGTTCTTTCATTTCAGGTAACCCCCTTGAAGTATCAACTAATGGAGGAGGAGTGATATTAGACAACCTGCCTTTTCTCTCTTTTTCACAAATCGAAAGTTACGGATCAAATTCGGATATTCAGAAGGATCACCATATATAACATAAAATTTCTCCTCCAATTCTTTTTAGTCGAGCTTCTCGATCTGTCATTATACCTCGAGAAGTAGAAAGAATTACAATACCTATTCCACCTAAAATCCTAGGAATTCGTTTATAGTTGGAATAGATTCGTAGACCGGGTCGGCTGATACACTTTAAAATATTTCTATATGTTCCTTTCTGATTCCTTCTATGTCGCAGGGTTAAAACCAAGAAATATTTCTTGTTTTCTCGATGTTTCCTAACATTTTCAATAAAACCTTCTCGTAGAAGTATTTTAATAATGTTTTCGGTTATATTAGTAGATGCTATTCGAGCTGTTCTTTTTTTATCCATGTCAGCATTTCTTATAGAAGTTATTATATCGGCAATAGTGTCCTTACTCATGACGAACTATAATTATTAGGGCTTCCCCATTTTGATATAATCAACATGTTCTGTTTTTTTTTTTTCTTGATTTTCATTTTCACTTTCAATTTTTTTTTTTATGAATTATTAAAGGTATATGCATAAGACACAATCTACTAATGGATTTGATCTACTTCAGATACCCTACTATATAATGGTCTCATCTACTAGTCTTTATAATACCTCAGGAGCTAATGAGACTATTTTAGTGAAATTCAACTGTCTCAATTCCCGAGCGATCGCGCCAAAAACTCGAGTTCCTTTTGGATTTCCTTCTTGATCAATGACAACCGCTGCATTGTCATCATATCGTATTATCATACCGTTGTCACGTTTGAGTTCTTTACATGTACGTACAATTACAGCTCTGATCACTTCTGATCTTTCGAGAGGCATATTGGGTACTGCTTCTTTGATTACAGCAACAATAACATCACCGATATGAGCATATCGGCGATTACTAGCTCCGATTATTCGAATACACATCAATTCTCGAGCCCCGCTGTTGTCCGCTACATTCAAATGGGTCTGAGGTTGAATCATATCATTTTTTTTTTTTTGAATCTCTTATTTCAATGCAAAGGGCGAAGGAAAAAAGAAAGAAATATTGTCTGTCCAGAAATAAATAAATCTGCAATTGTATTTTTCATCAAAAATACTCCTTTCTTTTGGTTTCACATCCCTATCCCACAATAACGAATTGAGTTCGTATAGGCATTTTGCACGCAGCTATTGAAATAGCTGCTCTGGCTACAGTTTCTGAGACTCCGCCCATTTCATAAAGTATTCGACCCGGTTTAACGACGGATACCCAATATTCGGGGGATCCCTTACCCGAACCCATACGTGTTTCTGTGGGTCTGACTGTAACGGGTTTGTCGGGAAATATACGTACCCAGATTTTTCCACCACGACGCGCATATCGTGTCATTGCTCGTCGCCCTGCTTCTATTTGTCTAGATGTGATCCAAGCGGGTTCAAGTGCCTGAAGAGCGTATCTACCGAAACAAATACGATTGCCTCGATAAGATATTCCCTTCATTCTTCCTCTATGTTGTTTACGGAATCTGGTTCTTTTGGGGTTATAGTTGATGGTTGTTTCTCAACCCCATCTCTACTGCAGAACCGGACATGAGAGTTTCGTCTCATCCAGCTCCTCGCGAATGAAACGATTCAATAATATTACAAATACACATGTATTTAATGAATAATACACTGAATCATGGGATTTCTTGATAGTTAATCCATCATGTAGGAATCTGTATATCTTGTATATACAGCAGCTAGACGTATCTTTCTATTTCGATTTATAATTTATAGGACGTATATTTCTATTTATGGATAATGAATGCCTTTCTTTTTATAACGAATCCTTCTTTTGGCCTTTACTGAATGGAATCGCCCAAAATTTTGCAATCCAATAAGGAAAGGTTCGCGGGCGAATATTGACTCTTTAAAATCTGCTTCATTCGTAGGGTCAACCCATGACCTTTCAGAATAAATAAAAGGGTTCTTGGTTGGTTTCGCCATCCCACCCAATGAATCATTAGGATTCGTTTTTAATAGAATCTTGTGCAGTCACAGGTTCCGTCGTTCCCATAGCTTCTCCATTAATGGTTAGGTCTGAACTCTACAGTGGAGCTCCCAATTTCATTTGTTCCCGAGTCAATCTCCTCAGTCTCTATTGACTCGAGGCTCTTTATTATTTTCATTTTTCCTATGAACCGGATTCATCTACTTATAAACGAATCCGTATTGATGCTTTATCACGCTGCCTTTTATGAGATGATTCATAGACCATACATATTGGAATCATATAGCATTGATTGATATTCTCCTCCTTTCTTTCTCTCACCCCTCCTTTTACCCATATCCCTCTATTTTCGCTTTACAAACCATAATCAGATTTTTTTTTCCTTTATGAAAAAAAAAAAAACGATTTCAGTTGCTACAACTATATGATCAACACATCATATAGTGACTGCTTTCTTGGATCTCGATAATACGAAGCAATGAGCTGGTTATTAGTTCTCTAGTTATTAGTTATGGGCTGGTCCATTGTTTTTTTTTTTTTTGAATCCAACTCTAAAGAAAAAACCAACGAGTCACACACTAAGCATAGCAATTCTACCAAATGATCAATCGAATTTTTATTCAACCCTATATAATTATAATTAATAATTAGAAATAATTAATAATTCTAATTAGAATTGTTCATTTTTGATTGAAGGGAAAAAGAATGAATGAAAGAGTTTGTCATTTTTTGTTCTATCGCAGTATAGAATGGGAAGGAAAGACCCATTATTGCTCATCTACAAATATCCAAATTTTGATGCCTAATACCCCATAGATAGTTCGAACTGTATAGGAACAATGATCAATTTTAGCTCGAATGGTTTGTAGGGGAACCCTACCTTCTCTGATCCATTCGACACGTGCAATTTCTTTTCCGTCGATACGCCCTGCAATTTGCACTTGAATTCCTTTTGTATCAGCTTGTTCAGTTAATTCAATAGCTTTTTTCATTGCCTTTCGAAACGAAACTCTATTCTTTAATTGTAGAGCTATATATTCTGCAAGAATATTAGGTTGTCCATAAGGTTTTGCAACTCTTGTGATAGCAATGTTAAGTCTCCGGTTCACAGAACGAAACCCTTTTTGTACATTGATCCGTAATTCTTCGATTCCTCGCGTTCGACCCTCTATTAACAAATTTGGGAATCCAATATAGATTATGACCTGAATTAGGTCGATTTTTTTTTTAATCTCTATATGTGCAATTCCTTCTGAACCAGATCTCATATTTTTTTGTACATAATTCTTGATACAATCCCGTATTTTTTCATCTTCCTGGAGACCCCTGGAATAACTTTTGGGTTGTGCGAACCAAAGGGAACGATGACTTTGGTTTGCACCAAGTCGGAAACCAAGTGGATTTATTTTTTTTCCCATATCATATTTATCCCGATCTCTTTCTCTCTCTATATATATCTATTTATCTCTATTCCAATTCGGAAACCGAAGGAGGCAGAAGTTTATCTCTCTCTCTCTTTCTCTAGGTATCTCTCTATTATAGTATCCTTAAATACACCTTTATTCTCTAAAAGAAAATCTTGTTCAGTTTTCGTTTTAGATTGATCTTTCAAAACGATATTTATATGACAGGTGGGTCTTTTTATCGGATAACTACGTCCTCGAGCCCGAGGTTTTAACTTTTTAATGATAGTACCCCCATTGACTTCGGCTTGACTAATGACTAAATCAGCTTCGTTGAAACCCTTATTGTGACTAGCATTTGCTGCTGCAGAATAAACCAATTTTAAAATGGGATAAGATGCTCGATAAGGCATAAGTTCTAGTAGCATAAGTGTTTCCTCATAGGAACGCCCACGAATCTGATCAATGACTCTTCGTGCTTTGTGAGCAGACATACATATATGTTGAGCTAAAGCTTGTACTTCTGTACTAGAGCTCTTCTTCTTCCTATGCTTTTTCATGCTCCTCTTCCACCTTCTCCACTTTGACATAAGGGTTACCTCCCACCAATGAATGACGAGCACCTATTTCACTTTATTAACGACGAGATCCATTATTGTTTCTCGCGTGTCCCTGGAAAGTCAGAGTCGGTGCGAATTCTCCCAATTTGTGACCCACCATACGATCTATTATATAAATGGGTAAATGTTCTTTTCCATTATGAATAGCAATTGTATGGCCTATCATTGTGGGTATAATGGTAGATGCTCGGGACCAAGTTACTATTATCTCTTTCTCCTCCCTCATGTTGAGCTTCTCAATTTTTCCCAATAAATGATTAGCTACAAAAGGATTTTTTTTTAGTGAACGCGTCACAGCTGATTACTCCTTTTTTTTTTATTTACTTATGAAATAAAACTATGAAATAAAGTTGATTTACTTCAACTTAAGAAAATATTATTGTTGGTTAGTTCATGATCGAATATCATACTTTCGTTCTGTATCAATCTGAAATTAATGTACGTTCCTAAAAATAAAAATGACTTTATTGGTATTGTATGTCCATGTATCTCAGTATGAAAGAAAGTAAGAAAGACTCAATAAGAAACACTCAATACAATAATAATTAATTGTATGGTAGAAATTGTATCCTTTAAAGGAGATTGACTCCTTTAGCTTTAGAGAGAGAGGAGGGGCGGATGTAGCCAAGTGGATCAAGGCAGTGGATTGTGAATCCACCATGCGCGGGTTCAATTCCCGTCGTTCGCCCACCGATTACTTATCCTATTCGATTTTCAATATTCCTATTTACTTTACTATTTACGGCGACGAAGAATATAAATATCACTATATTTATTCCTTTTTCTACTTCTTCTTCCAAGCGCAGGATAGCCCCAAGGGGTTGTGGGTTTTTTTCTACCAATTGGGGCCCTCCCTTCACCACCCCCATGGGGATGGTCTACAGGGTTCATAGCTACTCCTCTTACTACAGGACGCTTACCTAGCCAACACTTAGATCCGGCTCTACCCAAATTTTTCTGGTTCACCCCAACATTACCCACTTGTCCGACTGTTGCTAAGCAGTTTTTGTATATCAAACGGACCTCCCCAGATGGTAATCTTAATGTGGCCGATTTACCCTCTTTTGCAATCAGTTTCGCTACAGCACCTGCTGCTCTAGCTAATTGTCCACCCTTTCCAAGTGTGATTTCTATGTTATGTATGGCCGTGCCTAAGGGCATATCGGTTGAAGTAGATTCTTCTTTTTGATCAATAAAAACCCCTTCCCAAACTGTACAAGCTTCTTCCAAAGCATACGGCTTTCTGGATGTATATGATGATATCTAGACAGATGGATCTTATATGAATCGTATGATGAAGTACCGCATGAGTGAATATATAGGAATCCAAATCTGCCGAATCACTCATGTTATGATCTTATACATCCTAGGTCTCTTCGTTCCGTCATCTGGCTTATGTTCTTCATGTAGCATTCAGACCGAATGACTCTATGAAATTACGTCGATACTTCCACATATTACGGGTAACGTAGGAGACATCTCTATTTTTCCCCGGGGGATCTTTAGAATTACCACTGCTTAGCTTTCAATTCGCCTCTGACCATCAAATGAAATGTGAATAACCCGTCCTCCTCTCTTTGAAACAAGGGGCGCTTCCGGTTCTGCCCGTGCTTCAAACAATTTTGTCTTCTCCATATTACCATATCTCTAGAGTCAATAATTTGATATGAGGAACTACTGAACTCAATCACTTGCTGCCGTTACTCTTCAGTTTTCTGTTGAGGTCTATCCCGTAGAGGTACTCAAATTGGATCAGTGATCGATTTCTAGGTTTCGTCGTAAACCTAATTGGTTACTTCCAATTACGTAAATCAATAGTTCAAACCGCACTCAAAGGTAGGGCATTTCCCATTGATATAGGAACTTCTGTACCAGAAACAATGGTATCTCCAATTATAGCCCCTCTGGGATGTAAAATATATCTCTTCTCACCATCCCCATAGTGTATGAGACAAATGTATGCATTTCGATTAGGGTCGTATTCTATGGTTACGATTCTACCAGATATGTCTTTTTCATTCCGTCGAAAATCGATTTTACGGTATAGACGCTTATGACCTCCCCCTCTGTGCCCTGCGGTAATGATTCCTCTGGCATTACGACCTTTACCACAATGATGCTGTCCATAGATCAAATTATTTCGTGGATTGGATTT